>NC_141693.1:2005079549-2005314760 GCF_964263255.1 Lissotriton vulgaris | reverse complement strand
AAATGTTGTATGCAAGCATTGTTTCCGAGCGGGCCTCCAGATACAGTGACTCCCCTCTGGCCTCGTCTGAATCTCTATTCTATACGAATTGATACATTAAGCAAAATGAAATCTGTGCTTTTACAGACAACAGTGCCTATAACGTCATCTAAAGAGACGTATGATCTTCTAGTCGCAAGGACGGCTACTGAGGTCCATGACCTTTTATCAACAAATTGCCCCGTGCATTTCGTACAAATGCTCGACCAACTCCTTAACATGTCTAGTGCTACAAGCATCCCAGGCATATTTAAGACAGTCTTTACGGGACTGCTAACACCCTTCCAGGCAATTTTGGGAATCTTTCCTAATTTTGTGCACTCCATCTTTGGTGGTATTCCACTATTTTTTGGACTCATCGCAGGGATTCTATTTTTGACCCTCCTGCTACGTTATGGCAAGCCTCGGCTCAGACATAGCTCCCATGGGAATGGAAGAAACAATCCTAGCAATGCGCTACAGGGACAGGATAACTAACGTCCTCGGATTGGCCAGGCTGAGAGATCTAAACATGACCTGGTTCCTTTCATTCAGACCGATATGGCAAAATTGCATTTTACCTGTGCTACGGTGTATGCTTTGCGGCGAGGAATGCGTGTTGGACATCTGTCTTTCACTTCCATCAGCAGTACCAATGGACGTCGATACTTTGCTAAGTCCAATAACGGCTCACGCATTGTGTTGTCCCCAGCGGCTACCAATCCTGATGACGGCATTCGTGGAGACTCCTGTACTACAGCCAAGTGGTAACAGTGGAGCGAGTGACAAAAGCAACATCATCCAGGTACAACGTTCTGTGAGCATTGCTGATCCTGCATTCGATGACAGCAATCATTCTCACACCTGCCAAGTTTCAGCGCTATCTAATTTGGTTGAACTATCACCTGATTTTGTAGACCAATTCTTTGCGAGCCTGTCTGATACGATGTTCTCACCCACAGAGAAACAATAACTTTTGAAAAGCTTTCCGACACACGGCGTTCCCATGAACTCTGAATTCGGCCTTCAGTTTTGATCAACATAAAACTGCCAGGAGCTTTGGTAAACTGATTTTTTCTTTGAATTGGACAATTTTTTTAAAATATTGACCCTCTCTTTTTGGCACGAACAATTCTTTGCTTAACGTAAAAACTATTCTTAGAGAACAGAAGCTTCATACTTCTATTTCTAAACACATCTAGAGACATAATAACATTACACCAGCCTCTAGCACACATATTATTACAATGCATTTTTATGTGATGATTTATCTCGCATTTCTTCTGTCAGAGATACTTCATGTGTAATTCTTTTGCATAATCGTTCATTGACTTCATATGCAATACCTTTTGAATGATTACTATGCTTTAAAAAACGTACAGTACCTAAATTCCATGTATTACAAGTACGCCTATTTCGAATGCATTTATGTATTTTGGGGTGGGCTATGTTACACAATGTTACACATACATCTAATTGCTTAGTTTTAGTAATTTTGATGGACATGAATTCGTGGAGTGGGTGTCATGTGCTTATCTAGGTTCCTGATCGATACTGTGACCTTATGCCCCTATTCGGCTATAAATCCATTTATTCCCTATATTGGCATAACCGTTCAAGTGCGATTTTCTGTAAAGTCATCTCTGGCCTCACACGAGCAGAGCCACAGAGCCACATTCCAGCATGACTCTCTGCTACTTCCTTTGCGACCAATTAGTGCAATGACAGAGCAGCAGTCACTATCTGATATTCCTAGATAACACTCCGAGTTCTTCAACAAGATAAAAACTTAGCAAACCTGGAAATCCCCGCTTGCTATGTTTTGATTAGTAATAGAACTCTAATGAGCAACTGATAGCTGCCACTTCCTAGTGACATCTTTAATTGACGTCTTATGTCCAGCAAACTTGCGTCAAACCCGGCACCTGTCAGGTATAAATATTACCAACGTTGCCTTAAGCAATACGAAGCTGTGAGCTGTGAGAGCGAAGCTAACTGCTGTTGAGCGTTGCCTGTCGCTGCAGCCTGCTATCCTGTGGTGGTGAAGCTGCTGATTACCATTATCGCCGCTACAGCGCGAACTATGGTTCAGTACGCTTGAGGAGCCGTGCAGCCGTCCTCTGCGAAGACATCCAGCCCAGCTGCCCGCGGACGCTGTCACCCCTCCTTCCTCCAGACGCGCTGAGAGAAGCCGCTGCCTTTCTCGTGCAGAGAAATCCAGTCCCGGCGCTTCCAGTTTACCCTCGCGGGTGACTGGGATATCGAGAGAGACCCCTGAAGGAGATACCAATCCTCCATCATTCTATTCAGAGGTATGGTGTTGACTAAACCCTTAGACGAGAATTCTTGAAACAAACCTTGGCAAAACCAACTTAACTTAAGCTACTTACTTACTCCCCCTTCTCACGTGTTAGGCCTAGGTCAGGCACACTGGGGTAGGCTTAGTTAGAAGCACCAGTTGAGTATGTTAGCCTAATGTATATATGACTGTATATATGTTTTATTACTTTTAAACCATTGTATGGCTAAGAAACCATATCAATGCTTTTACAGTTCTATTTCGCTATTCTTATCTTACTGTACGTACTTTTCATAATAACAGTTATTGCAATTGTGGCAATACATTTCTCTTGTATGAGAAGGAAGACTGTTCAATAAATGTTAACCCTTTATTGATAAACGCCCGTCTCTCTATTCTCTACATACTGTGAAAGTAAACTGCACTAGACTGACTGAGTGAAATCTATGTCTATTGTTTCACACGACCCTAGAGATCGACTCTTGATCTGAGGAGCAAAGTTGTCATGTTGCACGGTTGTTGGAAAACTGAATCCCTTCTTGTCTGTGCCAAGGAAGCTGATCACTTCCTATGCAGAGAAGAAAGTTTCCAGTGACCTCTGAGCTAGTTGGTAACACAACCCAATTAAGTTTAGCATAGTCAGTGGAGGCCTGGAATATCCGCAGTTCCACGTCGATACTACTGTTTATGTTATTCCAATGCGCAGGGCCTAGTGGGAAACTAGGAACTACACTACAACTCTAGTCAGGGCAAGGGAGTTACACGCCAAGATAACCCCTGCACACCACAAAAAGGAACTCCACACACGGTTATATATAAAAATAGCCTTTGTATTAACATAAACACATTAGATCATTATCACACAGATGCACTGTGCCAACTGGCACTGGGCAATATTTACAGGGGATTATATACACAGGACAGGGCCACATGGTCCACCGTCCGAAATAGTACTTAGTAGAAATAGCACTTCTAGAACATAGAATAATTGTAGCACAAACTAACCATTGTAGAACACAACCAGTAACCACTGGAAAAAGGTAGGTACACACTACACAATACTAACCACCTTAGGCATATATCACACAGGTAACCATGAACTCTCTAGCATAAACTATACTAGGCAAAACAACCTCCTAAGCATAAAAATACAGTTAGAGGCATCACGGCATGAGGACATTGCATATAACGCATAAATCACATTAGGCATCAGGTCATTACCAACATGAACAAAAATACCATCCCCTTGCGTAGAATTACATTATATACTGACCCCGAGACCAACGTGGCCTCTCAGGGGCTCAAAGGCCCTTGGTCCAGCAGAGTCAGGGCAGGCTGCGCAAGCAGGCAAAGAAGAATGCGCAGAAGATCAGGCCTAAACGAGGCAGCTGCCCACTAAGTGCTGGGCAGCTGGGGAACTGAGCCTGGGCACCAGCATGCAGCCTGGCTCTCCTCTGGGCTCGAAATACCAAAATGCGGCTAAACACGACGTGGGAGCCACGTAGGCTCAGAACACAAAATGCCCCCACACGTTGGAGCCTCGTGGGCTCTGAATAAAAAAATGCTGCCACACTGTGGGAGTGGCCTGCTGCCAACCGGGGCCGCTCTACGCCAACAGAAACTGTCCCCGCATAGGTGGAGCCTCTCAGGCTCTAAATAAAGTGTTGCCACAATGTAGGAGCCACGGTGCTCGGTAATTAAAGAATGCGGCCAAGCAACTTTGGAGCCTCTCGGACTCCGACTACCACAATGCCCTAAATCAAGTTGGAGCCTTTCAGGCTCGGAATCCTCCAAATGCCTCCGGGAACCTTGTGGGCCTTAAACACAACACCGGCACCTTGCTCCACTCACCGGTCTCTTGGGACTCCTCTTGCGGTTCTCTGGACGGGTCCTCCTCTTCGGGAGAACCTGCAGGCAGAGTCATCCTTTTTTTTTCGATCCCGGGCGGCTCGAGGTGTCGGGTTGCTGGGCAGCCAATAGTAGCGCAGCCTTTCTGATAAGCCTCCAGGCTCAGGAGCGCCTCGGCCAATGGCAGCTCGGCACTCGCTACGAGCCTACAGGCTCCGGGTCGCATTAGCCAATGGCGGCTCGGCCTCACAAGGAAGCACCTGGGCCGGCGGCGGTGATTCTTTCGGGGCCCAGGCTTCTCTCGGGGTAGGCTCCCGTTGCAATGACAAGTCCCTGGTGGGGTGGGCACCCACTAGGGAGATACAAAAATCGGCACAGAGTACCTGGCTAGGTGGGCACCCGCTAGGGATTTCAAAGTCGGCAAATATGCAGGGTGGGCACCGGCCCCGAAAATCAGGCACAAAGGCAGGGGGATCCCCACACCGGGGGCTCCCTCTACAAGGCGATCACAGCTCCGGGCTGCAGTTAAAAGTAGAAGTGCTTCCCCAGGAGGAAAAATAAAGCGCTCCCAGCACTCAGGATATAGCTCTCCCCAGACACTTTTAGAGGAAATGTCCAGGAAAGTCTTGGAAGTAAGGCAGGGGGCAAAGGCTGGGCCCTCCAGGAAGGGAGGCAGTCCCCAGTGGCGGTACCTCCTGGCGCCCAGCAGCAGGCCCCCCTCAAGATAGGGTCCAGTGAGAGAACATTTTCATGGGGTCACACCCCTCTTTTATACACATATTTCCTTTGTCTCAGGCTGCAGGGCCAGGGAGAACCAGTCGCAGCTGGTTCTTGAGCACTTTGTTGTGCTCAGCCACTCTCCTCATTCACAGGCCAGGCTAGGGACATCAAACGCACCACAGGGGACGTAGCCAGCAGTGTGTAGGAAAGGCCCAGCCCTATTCAGGTCCCAGGTGCACTCCTCCCTCCCATCAACATGCAGATCTCTCCATTCACCACCGGGGCAGACCCAGCCTGACTCCTGGAGCCAGACACACCAGCCAGCTCCGGCCAATCACAAGCCAGACAGTCAATTCATATTTACTACACAGACATGCCAACTCCTAGAAGTGGCACTTCCACAGTAGATACATTAAATCCACGCACATCATCACGCAGAATTTCATCTCACAAGTTCTCACATACCAAACTCGACCCTGCACTCCCCACACATCAGGAACTACCATGGACACACATATTCCCCATGCATTCCTATGGGAGGGCAGGTCAATCTCATAACATGCACTCAGAGTGCGCACGCACTTTACACTGGGACACCGTGTTAAAGTGTGCTGAAGCCAAAAACAACTAGCACCAAGTCACCTTACAAAGCAAAAAGTTTAGGGGTGAACCTGCTAGAAGGGCCAAGTCCAACGCTTTTTTTTCTTTTAATAGCATGGCACGCCACAGTGGCGGTCGCGTGTTTTTGTTTTGTACTATTTATTCACTTTTTTTGTTGTTTACAAACCCCCATGTCGGGCTTTCACAATCATAGAGGCCATGCCCCTTTCTAAAAAAAAGTGCACAGCTGCTATTAAGGTCAAACCGCGGCATGGGTCGCTTTTGCAAAAAAAAAAGCATTTCTTTGTCAGCTTGACAAATAAATGCTTTTTTTTTTGTAAAAGCGCCCCATACTCTCTGTTACTATCACTATTATTATTATATTCTTGAGTTCAGGAGGATCTTGAAGACCGGGCTCTTTTGCCAGGGATAGTCCCCTGTTGGCCTTGAGCCCTGCCTGATTTCCGCCCAGCGCCGTGACAACTCTGCTTGAGGTAGCTGTTGCACTTTACAAATGTCACTAATATTTTTACTGCAGTTTCATTTTAATGGTGACAACGCCCTTTTATTTAGCTGCGGCTCATCTAAAGAAGGGGGCGCGCCCTGTATTAATGTAAAAGCGCGGCATGGGGCGCTAGTAAACAAAAGAAATTTGCAATGCAAGGTCTTGCATTTGTGAGAATTTAAGCTATTCTCGTTTACAGTGCCAATAGCTGAAACTCTTGTAAATGCGAGACCTATTGAATTGAAAAAGCTTGTTTAAGGGTAGGCAGTGCTCCATTTTAGTTTCTCAAAGGGGAGGGAGTCTTACCGAGACCCATTTACATTGACAAATGGTTACCTCTACCCTTTAGTAGTTGGTAAAAAATGAATGTTTTGAGACTGTAATTTGGTTGCAAAACATTTATACATGGAACTGCAATTTGATATTTGGAAGTGATGCCCTAAACACGCCCCTTCCCAATACTGAACCTCTAAACCAAATTGTGATTAGGTAAGAAGTTACAGAATCGTAATTTTGGATTTGTACATATTAAAAAGTATTTTTGCTGTCAAAAGTGGCCCAATTAGGCTGTTTCCAACCTCAAAAAGGTTTTGTACCCTCCACGAGACCTTTTACCCCAACAAGCAAGTACTATGTTTTGGGGAAGGGAAAAGCACTCTGCTAAGTTGGGGTGGCGGGCGGTTCTAAGTCTGTTAAGCAGGGAAGCAGGGAGGGGGGATGGGATGGGAAAAGAAGTTTTTGATTCTCTGTTTTTGTGCATTTTGGCAGGATATAGTGATGTAAACACACTAAGAACACGATTATGCGGCAGATGCATTGATGTTTTAGCTAGGAGACGACTCCACAGGCCTCAGCCAGTTACCCATGGCGCACAACTCACAACTTGACACACACTGCGAGGTAACACAGGTAACCCCTGTAGCACCCCTACAGATACTATCATGGAACGTAAGAGGACTAGGTGATAAAATTAAGAGGGGACTGGTATTACAGGCTCTAAAACGACATGGCCCAATGCTAGCTCTCTTGCAGGAGACACATCTCACAGGCAAGGCATGCCAGGCGCTGGATAGGCGAGGGTACAAAATGGCGGTACACTCTGCGTTCACATCAGGCTCAAGGGGGACGGGTATCTTAGTAAAGAAAACCTCACCACTTATAATACTGCAAAGCAAGGTAGATGATCAGGGACGTTTCGCAGCAATACAGGGACAGTGGGAAGGCAGACTTCTGAATATAATATCAGTATATATACCACCGGCGCTTCAGTCAGTAGCACTCCCTGCTCTAGGGGAATTCATTTTAGCCCTACCGGCAGGGGATCTTATTATAGGGGTCGAATTCAACACGACAATAGATGCTACAGTGGATAGATTCCCTGTTCGGCCTCAGGCAACCGGACCCTCCCGGTTCCAGGGCTTCTTAGAGGCAATGGGACTGATAGATGTTCGGAGACATATGCACCCCGCTACCAGTCAATACACTTATCACTCCACGGTGCGCAATAGTTTATCATGTATAGATTACTTCCTGATGTTGTGAAATAGATTACAGAATGTTGAGACTATAGACATAAAGCCCAGAGGCATTTCAGATCACTCCCCGGTAATGTTAACTCTATCTTGCTGGGAGAAATCTCGGAAGAGAATATATCCCATTTACCCTAATTATTTTAAGATCCCCAGCATTAGTAAAGAGCTCAAAAATACTACTAAACACTACTTCGATGAAAACACATCATCAGTGGAATCGCCTTCGATACTTTGGGAGGCATACAAGACAGTCCTCCGGGGCCAGGCTATAGCAGCGAGACCTGTCGGAGTTGGAGTTAACCTTACAGGCCGCGAACATAGCACACATGGCAAATCCCTCACCAGACACAACACACGCCCTACAGATACAACAGCAACAATATAGGGATCATCTAAAACACCAGACGGTTAACAATATTACGGCAATAGCACATAAAATATACGATGTGGGAGACAAGGCAGGGAAAATGTTGGCATGGTTAGATAAAAAAGGGGGAGGCACTAGGGGAATACCCCAGTTACACACGAAGGAGGGGACACTGCAGACACAACCCGAGGAAATAGTACTCACACTGGCAGAATACTTTAGGGAAGTTTACACTCCAGACCGGGAGGTGTCAGAGGTGGCAGCACTAGACTCGCTTGGACACATAGAAATCCGGACACTTACGCCTGAAGCAGTCACAGAACTGGAGGCTGACCTCACGACTGAGGAAATACAGATGGCCATAGGAGCGGTGCAATCCAGAAAAGCCCTGGGCCCCAATGGGATCCCCATAGAATGGTACGAGCTTATGTCGGACACAATAAGCACACCACTGTTGGCAATGTATAATGACAGTTTGGTGAATACTGAACTCCCAATAGACCAACCGACCGCGACAATCGTGGCGATTCCAAAACCTGGTAAACCCCCGACGGACTGTACCTCATATCGCCCGATATCGCTGTTAAATGCGGAAGTCAAACTCTTAGCGAAACTATTAGCTACCTGGTTAATGACCCACCTCCCACAGTTGATCCACCCGGATCAGTCGGGTTTCATGCCAAATAGGAACAACGCCCTCAATCTCAGGCGCGTGCATGGGGTACTGGCGCGGGCCTCATCTCTGTCGGAACCAGCAGTAATTCTGTCGCTAGATGCAAAAATGGCATTCGACATGGTGGAATGGCAATATCTCTTTGCAGTCCTGTCCCATATGGGGTTTGGCCCTAGATTTAAGGCCTGGATACAACTCTTATACACAAATCCGGTGGCTCAGGTGATGGCTAATGGCCACATATCGCACACGATAAGGCTGGCAAGAGGGACGTGTCAGGGATGTCCCCTGTCGCCTTTATTGTTCGCACTAGTACTGGAACCTCTGGCGACTTTAATTAGGGCGACCTCGTTATTGAAGGGTATTAGCTGGAAGGAGGAGTGGGAGGATCGCCTCTCACTCTATGCTGACGACATGTTGATATACCTGACGGACCCAGAACACACTATAACAGAGCTTCTTGCGATCTGCGATACATATGGGAAAACATCGGGATATACAGTAAATTGGTCCAAATCAGTACTATACATTTTGAGGGGACCAGAACCTTCGCTCCCCCCTGACTGCCCTCTTGTGATGGCAGGTGACTCCTTTAAATACCTAGGTATTCATGTCACCAGGGACGCGACAGACTTCTTTGAAAAAAATGTACTGCCACCTTTGGAACGTCTGAGGCGCGATGTTAAACATTGGGCGTCTTTGCCCCTGATGCTGCTGGGTAGAGCAGCACTGTACAAAATGATGGCATTACCGAGGTTCCTCTACGCACTTGACATCACACCCTTCCCGGTTCCGCCACAATATTTTAAACAAGTAGCAGCACGGGTTTCGACCCTTCTATGGGGTAACCACCCGGCACGCATAGCTCAAATCAAACTGAACAGAAGCTGGTATGATGGAGGGATTGCATTGCCGAATCTACAACTGTATTACTGGGCAGCGCAGCTTAAAACCCTCAATCAATGGACTCATGCACCCGGAGATGACTCAGCATACCGAGCTGACAGGGCCCAGATGGGCACGAATAACATGCTAGCGGTGCTCTACAACAGAGGTCTTGCCGCGAAATTGATAGGGCCCACAAAACTCTCAGTCACATTATGGTACACGGCACAAGCGAAACTGGGATGGAAAGGGGTAATAACTAAGCTCACCCCACTATGGGACACCAAGGCTCTAGGTCAACTGAGAAGTAGTAAGTGCTTCAAACAATGGGACAATATCGGAATCTCCACGTTGGGGGACCTGTGGGATAAAGGAACAGTGATTTCATTCGCTCAACTCCAGCAGCAGTATGAATTAGGTCCGACTGAAACATACAGATATGTGCAAATTAGACATGCTTTACTAACGGCACTCCCGGCAGACACTGAAATCCCGGAAGCCTCCCCATTGGAAGACCGACTACTCACTGATTACATGCAACACAGTGCCACTTCACTTACATACCGGAAGTTACTTAATAACCTACCAGACCCTACACTTAAGTTGCGAGAGAAATGGTTGGGAGAAGTGGGAGACATGGATGATAATCAATCAATCAATCAGGAGTTTGTTAAAGCGTAACTACTCACCCGTAAGGGTCTCAAGGCGCTAGGGGTGGGGGGGGGGGTGCAGATTCCATTCCATCAAGGAGGGGGTCTGTCGAAGAGCCAGGTTTTGAGGTTTCTTGCGAAGATGGGGAGCGATGTTATCTGTCTGAGGTGGAGCGGAAGGGCGTTCCATGCTTTGGCCGCGAGGAAGGAGAAGGAGTGGCCTCCCGATCTGGGCTTTCTGGTGCGGGGGACCTCGGCGTAGGAGAGCTGGGCTGATCGTAGGGTCCTTTGGGGTGCGTGGAATTTGAGCCGGCTCTTCAGGTATGCTGGTCCGATGCCGTGGAGGGCCTTGTGTGTGTGGGTGAGCATCTTAAAGGTGATTCTTGCCTCGACGGGGAGCCAGTGGATTGTGCGCAGGTGCTGGGAGATGTGGCAGTGTTTTGGCAGGTTGAGGAACAGTCTTGCGGCGGCGTTCTGGATGTACTGTAGCTTGCGGATGAGGTTTTTGTTTATTCCGGCGTAGAGTGCGTTGCCGTAGTCGAGTCTGCTGGTGACCAGGGTGTGAGTGACTGTCTTTCGGTGTTCAAGGGGGACCCATTTGAAGGTCTTACGAAGGAGGCGGAGGGTGTGGAAGCAGGAAGATGAGACAGAGTTGATCTGGCGGTCCATTTTGAGCTCGGAGTCCAGGATGATTCCCAGGTTGCGTGCGTGGTCTGTGGGGGTTGGCGGGTTTCCGAGGGCGGTGGGCAACCAGGTGGCGCTCCAGGCGTCGGGGTTTGGGCCCATGATGAGTACTTCTGCTTTGTTGGTGTTTAGTTGTAGGCAGCTGTTTTTCATCCATTTGGCAACGGCTTCAATGCCTTCTCGAAAGTTGCGTCTGGCGGTGTTGGGCTCGTTGGATAGGGAGAGGATGAGCTGGGTGTCGTCTGCGTATGACACGATGTTGAGTCCGTAGGTTCTGACGATGGGGGCAAGTGGAGCCATGTAGACGTTGAAGAGCGTTGGGCTGAGGGAGGAGCCATTGGGGACTCCGCGCGTGGTAGGTGTGGGGTCTGAGAGGAAAGGGGGGAGTCTGACCTGTTGCATCCTGCCGGAGAGGAAGGAGCAGATCCAGTTGAGGGCCTTGTCCTGGATTCCTGCGTTGTAGAGTCTGCGTATTAGGGTGCGGTGGGAGACTGTGTCGAACGCCGCTGATAGGTCTAGGAGGATGAGGGCTACTGTTTCTCCTTTGTCCAGTAGGGTGCGGATGTCGTCTGTTGCGGCGAGGAGGGCGGTTTCCGTACTGTGGTTTTTTCTGAAGCCAGATTGGGAGGAGTTGAGGATGTTGTGTTCTTCAATGAATGTGGCGAGTTGGCTGTTGATGGCTTTCTCGATGACTTTCGCTGGGAAAGGGAGCAGGGAGATGGGTCTGTAGTTTTTGATGTCGGTGGGGTCCGCTGAGGGATTCTTCAGGAGGGGGTTGACCTCGGCGTGTTTCCAGTCGTCGGGGAACGAGGCGGTCGCCAGGGAGCGGTTGATGGTGTGGCAGAGCATGGGTGCGATGGTGTCAGCGGCTCTGTTGACGATGTGGTGGGGGCAGGGGTCCGTGGGGGCCCCTGAGTGGATTGACTTCATTGTCTTCAGTGTGTCTTTGGTGGTGAGGGCTGTCCAGTCATCAATCGCTGGTTTCCAGGTGTCGGGGGTGGTTGGTGAGGGTTCAGTGTGTTGGTTGTCTTTGTCGAAGTTGTCGTAGATGCTCTTGATTTTGTGGTGGAAAAAGGTGCTGAGTTTGTCGCAGAGGTCTTGTGAGGGAGGGATGTCGGTGGACTCGCTGGTGGGTTGGGCGAACTCCTTGATGATGCTGAAGAGTTCCTTGCTGTTGTGTGCGTGGGTGGAGATTCTGTCTTCAATCGCTTTTTTCCTCGTTTCTCTGATGAGTTGATGGTGAGCGTTGGTGGAGGCTCTGAAGTTGTTGTGGGCTTCTGTGGATTTGGTGTTTCTCCAGGCCTTTTCGAGGCGGCGGCATGTGCACCTGGACTCTCGAAGTTCGGTGGTAAACCATCTGGCTTTCTTGGCACCGGTATTGTTGGTTTTCTTGAGGGGGGCTATGGTGTTGGTGCTGTCCGAGATCCATCTATGCAGGGTTCGGGCTGCGGTGTTGGGGTCGTCGTTTTCCGCGATGGTTGGGGTGGAGTTGTTGAGTGAGGAGATGAGCTGGTCGTCAGTGATTTTGGTCCAGTTTCTTTGTGGAAGCAGGTGCTGGTGTCTGTGGATGGTGGGTGTTCTGAAGGTGAAGTGGACGCAACGATGGTCGGTCCATGGGAGTTCGGTGGTGTGGCTGAAGGTGATGGAGTTTCCTGTAGTGAAGAGGGGGTCGAGGGTGTGTCCTGCTGAGTGCGTGGGCTCGGTCATGATCTGGCAGAGTCCAATGTTGTGGAGGTTGTCCAGGAGGCATGTGGTGTTGGGGTCCAGTTGATTGTCGAGGTGGAAGTTGAGGTCTCCCAGCAGGGTGTAGTTGGTGGATGCAATGGCCTGCGGGGAGATAATGTCTGTGATGGAGTTAGCGAAGGGTCCGCAGGGGTCCAGGGGGTCGGTAGATGAGGGTTCCTCGGAGGGCGGCAGAGGGGCTGGCCAGTATCTTGAAGTGCAGGTGTTCCATCAGTTCTGTAGACTCGTCATGGAGTGTGCTCAGGCGGAGGCTGGATTTGTGGACGATGGCGATTCCTCCTCCTGGGTGGGTGGGGCGGTCCTTCCTGTAGATCTTGTATCCTTGGGGGATGGCGATGGCGATGTCCAGTCCTGAGGTGACATTGGTCCAGGTTTCGGTGAAGAATGCTATGTCCGGGGTGCTGCTGTTGAGGAGGTCCCAGATTTCTGTGGCATGTTTGTGGAGGGATCGGACGTTGAGGAGGATGCATTGCAGGGTCTTCGGTTCGGTTGTGTTCTTGTGGGCGGGGTGTGCTGGATCCGTGTTCTTGGCGGTGCTGCAGGTGTGCCGGCAGCGGTGACAGATGAAGGGTCCATGGGTGTCGGCTGGTGATGCTAGCTTGCAGTTGTTGTTGCAGCCTGGGTTGAGTGCGTGGAGTGCTGCTGGGTCGTAGCATTGGCAGGGCGGAGGTCCAGGGTTCCTGGTGCTGGTCGCGGACGGGCGCAGACGTGCTTGCCTATGACGCCGCTTCGGTGCACCAGCGGCGCGCCCGCAGTGGCCGCCATTAAGTAGGGGTCGGGGAGGGCTGGACAGCTGGGAGGCGGGAGCGGGTAGAGGAGCTGGATTGGGCTGGTCGCGTTGGGGGGGAGGGGCCACGGGGGCAGCAGCAGCGGGGAAAGGTAAAGGCAGGAAAGAAGGGATAAAGAAAAAAGGGAAAATAAGCAGAAATAAGGCACAAAAGAGCAGAGATGCAGAAAAGGGCAGAAAGGTGAAAGATGGAAAGGGTAGAAAAACGAGTGAAAACGAGTGAAGGAGCAGAGGGAGAGAAAGGGAAAATGGACAGAAATAAGGCACAAAAGAGCAGAGGTGCAGAAAGGTGAAAGATAGAAAGGGTAGAAAAACGAGTGAAAACGAGTGAAAGAGCAGAGGGAGAGAAAGGAAAAATGGGCAGAAATAAGGCACAAAAGAGCAGAGATGCAGAAAGGAGCAGAAGGGTGAAAGATAGAAAGGGTAAAAAAACGAGTGAAGGAGCAGAGTGAGAGAAAGGAGACAGAGGTCCACTGGACCACCAGGGATGAGGCGCAGGGAAACCTGCGGGTGGAGGAGGGCCTCGGTCACTAACACTCAAGAGTGCAGGGGCAGGGGCACCTCACTTAATGGTGGAGCTGCGAGGGTGGGAGAGCATTTTCACTGACAATGAGTCAGTGGTCTTGCTCACCTGTCCCCGCAGTGGCCCCCATTAAGTAGGGGTCGGGGAGGGCTGGACAGCTGGGAGGCTGGGGGGAGAGGAGCTGGATTGGGCTGGTCGCGCTTGGGGGGGGGCGTGGGGGCAGCAGCGGCGGGGAAAGGTTAAGGGAGGAAAGAAGGGATAAAGAAAAAAGGGAAAATAAGCAGAAATAAGGCACAAAAGAGCAGAGATGCAGAAAAGGGCAGAAAGGTGAAAGATGGAAAGGGTAGAAAAACGAGTGAAAACGAGTGAAGGAATAGAGGGAGAGAAAGGGAAAATGTGCAGAAAGAAGGCACAAAAGAGCAGAGGTGCAGAAAGGTGAAAGATAGAAAGGGTAGAAAAACGAGTGAAGGAGCAGAGGGAGATAAAGGGAAAATGTGCCGAAATAAGGCACAAAAGAGCAGAGATGCAGAAAGGTGAAAGATAGAAAGGGTGGAAAAATAAGTGAAAGGAGCAGAGTGAGAGAAAGGAGACAGAGGTCCACTGGACCACCAGGGATGAGGCGCAGGGAAACCTGTGGGTGGAGGAGGGCCTCGATCACCAACACTCAAGAGTGCAGGGGCAGGGGCACCTCACTTAATGGTGGAGCTGCGAGGGTGGGAGAGCAATTTCACTGACAATGAGTCAGTGGTCTTGCTCACCTGTCCCCGCAGTGGCCGCCATTAAGTAGGGGTCGGGGAGGGCTGGACAGCTGGGAGGCAGGAGTGGGGAGAGGAGCTGGATTGGGCTGGTCGCGCTGGGGGAGAGGGGCCGCGGGGGCTGCAGTGGCGGGGAAAGGTAAAGGGAGGAAAGAAGGGATAAAGAAAAAAGGGAAAATAAGCAGAAATAAGGCACAAAAGAGCAGAGATGCAGAAAAGGGCAGAAAGTAGGCATGGGCGGAAAATCCGTTCCGCTCGCGGATTTTGCGGATTTTCGGGAAATCCGCAATCCGCAAGATTTGCGAATTTCCCGCAAAATCCGCAAATCCGCGAGCAGCGGATTTTGCTCGCACTGCTCGCACTGTTCGCGTGAGTTTGCGCCCCGCGAATAAGTGCAAAATTGCAGAAATACGATCTTAGCAAAACTGAAAGTAACTACTTACCAGGTTCAAAAGTTCAGGCTCATCATTAGTAGCCATTTCCTGTAGTGCTTCCTGAGGGGCCCCTCCAGAGTTCAGTTGCCAGTTGAAACTATTATGTGACCCTGCTCTGAACCTCAGAATAGTTACACATATATCACAAAGGTCCTGAATTACAGCTAAGGGAGACAAGCAGGAGCCAGGCTGGAAGTTAAAATCCATTAATCAGCCCCTAATTCATTATTGTCAGTTGGGGCAGGGCAGGTGTTGTAACTAATTTTGCAACAATGAAAGCACTTAGCAAGTGCAAAAGATCACTAATCAGGGCGCACTAAGGAAGCAGGTGCCAGCTAAAAAAATATTCTGTGACACATTAATCAGCCCCAAATTAATTCAGGTCACTTGAGGCAGGGAAGGTGTGCTTTGCTTTGCCGAAAATAATGTACACTGGACAACCAGAGGGTGTGGTGATGAAACAGAGGGTGGCATGGGTGGGCCAGAGGGTGGCATGAGTAGTCAGAGAGTGGCAGTGGTGACAGAGAGTGGCAGTGATGAAGAAGAGTGTCCCAAACAGGCTGGACACATAGAAACAACAAGTTCGCAAAACTTGCAACCCGACAGGTAAGTTCGCAAATTGCGAAATTGTAAAAACCCTCGCGAACTGGCAGAAACACGGGCGAACACAAAAAAAAATAAAAATCCGCAAATTCGCGGGAATTCGCGGATTTTGCGGATTGCGAATCCGCAAATCCGCAAAATTCGCGAACGCGAGATCCGCAAAATTCGCCCATGCTTAGCAGAAAGGTGAAAGATGGAAAGGGTAGAAAAACGAGTGAAAACGAGTAAAGGAGCAGAGGGAGAGAAAGGGGAAATGGGCAGAAATAAGGCAAAAAAAAGCAGAGGTGCAGAAAGGTGAAAGATAGAAAGGGTAGAAAAACGAGTGAAAACGAGTGAAGGAGCGGAGGGAGAGAAAGGGAAAATGGGCAGAAATAAGGCACAAAAGAGCAGAGGTGCAGAAAGGTGAAAGATAAAAAGGGTAGAAAAACGAGTGAAAACGAGTGAAGGAGCAGAGGGAGAGAAAGGGAAAAGGGGCAGAAATAAGGCAAGAAAGCAGAGGTGCATAAAGGTGCAGAAGGGTGAAAGATAGAAAGGGTAGAAAAACGAGTGAAGGAGCAGAGTGAGAGAAAGGAGACAGAGGTCCACTGGACCACCAGGGAAGAGGCGCATGGAAACCTGCGGGTGGAGGAGGGCCTTGATCACTAAGACTCAAGAGTGCAGGGGCAGGGGCACCTCACTTAATGGTGGAGCTGCGAGGGTGGGAGAGCAATTTCACTGACAATGAGTCAGTGGTCTTGCTCACCTGTCCCCGCAGTGGCCGCCATTAAGTAGGGGTCGGGGAGGGCTGGACAGCTGGGAGGCGGGAGCGGGGAGAGGAGCTGGATTGGGCTGGTCGCGCTGGGGGGATGGGCCGCGGGGGCAGCAGCTGGCGGGGAAAGGTAAAGGGAGGAAAGAAGGGATAAAGAAAAAAGCGGAAATAAGCAGAAATAAGGCACAAAAGAGCAGAGATGCAGAAAAGGGCAGAAAGGTGAAAGATGGAAAGGGTAGAAAAACGAGTGAAAACGAGTAAAGGAGCAGAGGGAGAGAAAGGGGAAATGGGCAGAAATAAGGCAAAAAAGAGCAGAGGTGCAGAAAGGTGAAAGATAGAAAGGGTGGAAAAACGAGTGAAAACGAGTGAAGGAGCAGAGGGAGAGAAAGGGAAAATGGGCAGAAATAAGGCACAAAAGAACAGAGATGCAGAAAAGGGCAGAAAGGTGTAAGTTGGAAAGGGTAGAAAAACGAGTGAAAACGAGTGAAGGAGCAGAGGGAGAGAAAGGGAAAATGGGCCGAAATAAGGCACAAAAGAGCAGAGATGCAGAAAGGTGCAGAAAGGTGAAAGATGGAAAGGGTAGAAAAACGAGTGAAAACGAGTGAAGGAGCAGAGGGAGAGAAAGGGAAAATGGGCAGAAATAAGGCACAAAAGAGCAGAGATGCAGAAAGGTGCAGAAAGGTGAAAGATGGAAAGGGTAGAAAAACGAGTGAAAACGAGTGAAGGAGCAGAGGGAGAGAAAGGGAAAATGGGCAGAAATAAGGCAAAATAGAGCAGAGGTGCAGAAAGGTGAAAGATAGAAAGGGTAGAAAAACGAGTGAAAACGAGTGAAGGAGTAGAGGGAGAGAAAGGGAAAATGGGCAGAAATAAGGCACAAAAGAGCAGAGATGCAGAAAGGTGCAGAAAGGTGAAAGATGGAAAGGGTAGAAAAACGAGTGAAAACGAGTGAAGGAGCAGAGGGAGAGAAAGGGAAAATGGGCAGAAATAAGGCACAAAAGAGCAGAGGTGCAGAAAGGTGAAAGATAGAAAGGGGAAAAAACGAGTGAAAACGAGTGAACGAGTGAAGGAGCAGAGGGAGAGAAAGGGAGAATGGGCAGACATAAGGCGCAAAAGAGCAGAGGTGCAGAAAGGTGAAAGATAGAAAGGGGAGAAAAACGAGTGAAGGAGCAGAAAGAAAGAAAGGAGACAGAGGTCCACTGGACCACCAGGGATGAGGCGCAGGGAAACATGCGGGTGGAGGAGGGCCTCGATCACCAACACTGAAGAGTGCAGGGGCAGGGGCACCTCACTTAATGGTGGAGATGCGAGTGTGAGAGAGCAATTTCACTGACAATGAGTCAGTGGTCTTGCTCCGATGATGCAGAGTGGCAGGAGGCCCTGGCGTCCCCTAAAGAAGTGGGTATTTCTGGAAAGTTCCGACTGGTGCAGCTTAAAATCTTACACCGTATATACTATACCAGAACCACTTTACATAAGTTACAGCGGGCGCAGGATCCCTTCTGTCTCTGAGGGTGCGGGGAGGAAGGTACCCTTTTTCATACATTATGGGAATGCCCTGCTATCACTGAATATTGGTGACAGGCGATGCGCACCATATCACAAACACTAGAGATATCTCTTTTGCCTGACCCGCGAAAATGTATTCTGAATGTATGGGACCCCAATGATCTCACTCGTCATGGACAAACCTGGGGTACAGTAGGCATCATGATTGCAAAAAGGGATATAGCGCAGAAATGGGGCGCCAAAAAAAAAAGGTTTTGTACATATGACCCAGAACACTTACAGAGTAATTTACAGGCAGTGACATTGCAACTGATTGACACTTACGTACTGAAACTCAGGAAGAACGGAAGCTGCATTAGGAATCAAAGCCAAGACTTGGCAGTCACACATACAGTAATCAGGTGCATTAACCCACTGAACTCTATAGTGTCAGACAAGTACCTGTGCACAGTCACAGCGCCACCAACCATATGTCGCTGTCTTGACTTGATGGGCAGACTTCAAAACTTACCTTTGGTCACCAGTCAGGCAGAAGTGCCTGCCTGAAAATGGAATTAAAACTATTATACGAGTTCTTTCTCTTTTCATAGAAGACATTTTAAGAGAACTGTCAAAAACAGACCTGGTTTAAACTAACTTTGATAAAACTGGTTCTAAAGTGCCTTGTATTGAAATCTGTACAGGCTGCTTTTGAGTTGTGAGATGGCTGTATGTCCTGCTGAGCCTGATCTGTTGATGGTCAATCCCCGCGGGTTCGCACTGAATCAAAGTGGGGACCCAGAGCGGGAAAGCTTCAACCTCAAAGGCTTCCCAAGCTACCCGGATAACCAGGTTCACGCAAAGTTTGCCCGGAGAGCCAGTTACCTCGATTAAGCCGACTGCCACTACTTCTGCCTGCGAGGCGGGCTCTTTTGAGGCTTCCTCGTCGGTGCATATCAGCAGGGAGAAAGTTTGGGACATCTGTTGTAAAATAATGAAGAAGCTGCTCAAAATGTAACGGCATTAATCATTATTCTTTGAGGGGGTCCATCGCCCTCCCTCAGGCAGGACATGTTAATGGATCAAACACCTCTGGCCCGACTGAGAATATGCCTGAGAGCCACCCTGTAACCCAGCGCGAGTTGACTGTAGCTGCAATAAGGGCATACTTCATTTTTGGATTGCTCCCCATTCCCTCCATCATGCAAGGGATGCTGCCCTGCCTGTCACTCAAGGCAGCTCATGTATTTTCCCAGAACGGAGAGACTGTCCTGCCTTTGGATTTATCCGCTCTTGCCGACTATCAACTTATCACTAGCTGCATGTCCCTACATGGCCGTCCTTGCCGGAGACCCTCTGTTGCACCGAGGACAGGAGGAGGTCAGTGTAGAGCTTGCTAAGAAAGTCCTAGACTGGTTGGCTCATAACAGAGGGTTTCCATTTTTTGTGTGCCAAGGATATTCTGCTAACCCGGATGGTGGGGTTTATTGCACCCGGCTGGTTGTAGTAGAAGGGGACCACATCATCGTAAACCTCAACTCTCCCTCCTTAGCGAGGAGCCTCCTCTTTGGTCCAACCACCTTGGAGGGAGTCAGGAGGAGCATTAGTGTGGGTCCATTCAGCTTTTTCAAAAGGCCCCTGATTGGAACTCAGGATCCATGAAAAGCCCAGTCACACATGGATGTCCACGTTGAAAACCGAGCACACGAAGGCCACGCTGGATATTGCAGCACAGGCTCCGGCACAGACTCTGGCCCCACAACCCTGCCTAAGAGCTTTGGCCCCCATAGCTTTACCAAAGGGTTTGACCTTCTTTCCATGGTGGATTGACTCCCAACCAACTCTGATGGTGGGACTCACTCTCGGGCGCCGCTGCTTCCCGTTGATTCCAATCCTCTGTGTGGGAACCTTGTGTTAAAGGGCTCTACAGGACCCAGTCCAGGGATCCTTTTCGGCCTTTTAATCTCCTAAGATGGAATGTTGTTGGCCTTAAAGATAAGATCAAAGACCTAGCCTGGTTGGACTTAGTTGGCCGCTCTGATATTGTGGTTTTAAAGGAAACTTGGGAAAGATGTGTATTTTTTTGCCCTGGTTTTACATGTTTTTTCTGTCCAGCCACACCTTTGGGGCACGGCAGATGTAACGGAGGGGGCTCTCTGTGTAGACATGCATTATTTGAAGGAGAATGTATCAGTGGTTGAGTCTAGAAATTCAGCGTTTATGGCCATACTGGTCAAGGATCTGGTAAGCAGTTTCCCTTTGATTTGATGAATTTTTATAATAATGACTTTTAAATGTTACCTGTAGTGGATCTAAAACCGGAGGACCTACCAAACCGAGAGAACCCACTTATCTCCTTTGCAGGACTTCAATGCAAAAATGGGGTCCAATTCAATGACCCTGGGGATGGTTCCCCTGGACCTTCAGCCGAGGGGATCGGACCACAGAGTGGAGGAACTGGAGGGTACTCGGCCGCCCGCGATCTTATTAATGTCATGGAGACGTTTTGTAAGAAGAAGAAATTGCCCACATTTAGGGTAAATGCTCGTACCTCAATTACTGATCACTTCTTTTCAACTCGCAACTTACTACCCTGGTTAGCTCAAGGAGGCGATTTTGCCATTGAAAGGAGCGACCATAATGCCCTATATCTAGACGGCCTCTTCCCAGTGTCAAAGGTGTACCCTGAGACCCTAATCCCCATTAACCAGCATACAAGGGACACCTAAGGGTGGTGTGGCACCTGAAGGATCCGGGAAAGTGCACTAAGGTTGCCGCTGAAATCCCATTTGATAACCTTTTTTTCTTGTTTGCCCGATGCGCAAGGGGATGCGATGGCTAGTCATTTTAAATCCATACATCAGTGCATCAGGCAGTCCTTGTTGGAACCTGTTAAGAGCCGGCCTGAAGGACACAGGTGGCTTGACAATAGATGCTCTGTAGCTGACCACAGGCTTAGGAAGGCCCTATCTGGGAAACCTAATGAGCCCCAAGCAGTATGCAAGGCCCACAAGGTGTATAAATTCACCATTAGGTGTAGGAAAAAGGAACTGCTTCAGAAGGACTGGGGTTTTGGTTTCTGAGACGAGTTGCCTCACAAACTAAAATATGAAGATTTTCTGGGAGCTTATGATTAAGATCAAATCCAGGGATGGCCGATCTAATTCTCTCCTTTGTCGCAATGTCTCTGAACCCGAATGAGAGTCTCATTTTAGGAGTATCTATCACCTGGAAGAAGATGGACACTTTACGGGGCAGCTAAGAGCCAGACTAGTGGCCTCACCAACTCTGCGTATCACCTTGGAGGAAGTATTTGTGGCAATAACACAAAGTCTCAGTGGTAAATCTTTGGGCCTGGACGGAGTCCCTATGGACCTGATTAAGTGTAACATAGAGCTATGGGTCCCCTGTTTACTAACACTTTTAATAAGTCTCTGGTCAGACAGATACCCAAATGCCGGTTCTTTTCTACCATTGTGCTGATATGTAAGAAAGGGGATTACACTTCACCTAAGTGTGACCGCTCCATCTCCTTACTGGATCATTGGGGGGGGGGGATTTTCAACCGTCTTAAGTACTGGGCAAATGACAATAACATCTTATGCCCTTATCAATTCGGGTTCAATGGGGGACTGGGCGCAGCTGAACATTGTTTTAATCTGAATCTGATAATCAGCAAATAAATCATATACAGAACCTGTGTCCCACCCTGGTTACAGTTACCAGTAATATCCCTTAAATTAAGACCCTTCTTGTTCCTCCATTGCTCCACGCTGATGATTTATGAAGAAAAAATTTGCTCGTCCGGGAACTCCCCACGCAAGATTTTTCGCACAGCAAAAACCCTGCTTAGAGTCCTCCTGCTCCCTGTGACCTCAGATATCCCAGGGTGACGATGTAACAAATTAGCTGACTTTTTCCTCCATAAAATACAAGACATCTACATGTCTTTTCCATTGATGGATGGCCAAACATGGCATCCCAGCCCCCAGAGCTTGGGTTTTCTTCTGGGGGCAATCCCCCGATGAATCTTGAGGCGCTCGAAAGCTTCTCCTCAAAGGTCAAAAGTGGCTCGCCCAGAGACCCCGCACCTCAAGCTCCCACAACCATCTTCCCCACTATATTGGAAATGATCAATGCCTCACTTACCACTGGAGCGGTCTCCCCTCCTTGGAAGAAAGCGGCGGTGAAGGCACTCTTATAAAAGCCTAATCTTGACCCTGACTCCCTGGGAAACTATTGCCCCATCTCACTTCTCCCAGGGATCAGTAAAATTGCTGAAAAATACCTACATTCTGTGCTGTCTGCCTTCTTATAAACTCACAACCTCCTCCATCTGTCGTAGACTGGCGTCAGACCACTTCAAGGAACTGAAACGGCCCTCTTATCTGTTGCCGAAGAGTCCAGGCAAATCCTGGACGCTGGAGGCACCACTGTCATCATCCTCTTAGATCTCAGTGCCGCCTTCGATACGATCAACCATCAAATCCTGTCCTACAGACTCACAAGCTGGGAGGACCCGGGGTTGCGTTGTCATGGCTGCAGCACTTCCTGGACATCAGATTCTTCCAGGTTTTCGAAGCCGATGTGACCTCAAAACAGATGCCTTTCCGCTGCAAAGTGCCTCAGGGATCTCCCCTGAGTCCCACCCTATTTAACATATACCTGAGTCCTTCAGCGGAGACCGTACTGCCTTTTGGGGTACACATAGTGACATATGCAGATGACACACAACTTGTGGTGGGACTCAATCGGACAGACAATTCCTCTCCTAGCCTCTCTCCCTGCTTGAAAGAGGCAGCCAAATGGATGAATGCCTCCTTCCTGAAACTGAATGGAGAGAAAACTGAGATGATGATTTTGGGGAATCCATCTCTATTTGATCTCAATTTTTTATTCTATTCTATTCTGGGTTTGGTGAAGCGCAACAGCTGCCCCAGCAATAGGGCGTCCCGGCGCTGAGAGAAGTCACACACCCTACCAGGAGGAGCACATGGGAGGGGGACGGGGGGGGGGGAAGGGAGCTACACTAGTCGGGAGGAAATAGAAGGGTCTTGATTGCCTTTTTGCATTTAATGTGTCCAGCTGACTTGGGCCCTGTCCCCACTCCCAAGAAACAAATAAAAAGTATGGGTGCTTGGCTGGATCGTGATCTGACTTTCAAGGTTCAGGCACATAATGTGTCAGCCTCATGCTATGGCATCCTAAAGAGGTTCCACAAAGTTCTCTCACCCCTCCCCTACCAGGCAAGGAAGATCATGGTTCAGGCACTCACTCTACCATGGCTGGACTACGGGAATGCCCTTTATCTTACCATTAAAAAACTTCAGACAGCTCAAAACTTGGCAGCTAGAATCCTTCTGGATATCCTGAAGTGCCAATCAGCAAAATCCGCCCTGAAATCTCTCCATTAGTTACCCATCAGGGAGAGAGTTTATTTCAAGGCCATGTGCATTGTACATAGGGCCTTAGCCGGAAAGGACCCTCCCAGTAATCATTCTTTTGTCCAGCCCTACCGTGCGAACAGATGCCTCTGCTCGGATTATCTACATCTTGCTGTAGTTCCTAGGATCCGTAAAGCTAGAAGCGGAGGTCGTCAGTTCTCATACAAGGCCGCCAAGTGCTGGAATACACTTCCTCTCCACTTGCGCAAGGAACCCAATCACCTTTACTTTAGAAAGTTATTAAAAACATTGCTCTTCCCCAAATTGGGTGTTTCTGCTGCCTGCCGCTATCAGAGCGGGGATGCCCTCGGGTAGCCTTGTGCTTAACAAATGTACTTTTCATTCATTTCATGATGCGGTTTTAATGGCACGGACTTCGGGGGCCTTTACCTTACTTGTAGAAGCCTTTGTTTCTTTTATGAACGAACTTAATCTGGTCATTAACGACAGCAAGCCACACATAATGGCCTGTGGACCTGGGAAGAAGTCCCTAGCCAAGATCACGGTGAGTGGAAACATGGCGTATTTAATATTTATTAATTTCTATAGCACCCGAATCACCCCAAAGGGGTATCTCCATGCTTGGACGGTATGCCATAGCCAACCAGAGGGTCTCAGAAAAAGGTAGGTTTTTAGACGTTTCCTGAATTGAGGAAGGGTTTGGCAGTCGCGAAACTGGCGGGGGAGTTCTTCATTCCAGAAAGTCGGGGCAAGATGGGTAAATGCTTTGCCATCCGGGATGACGGGAGACAACACCAGGTTCAAAGCGGGTCCGCTCTGAGACAAAAGGTTTTCAGAGGAGCGAACTCCTCCCGACCCCCGAATTTGCCACCCACACTCAACCATAGTGTAACTTTTTCATATGTGTCCGTAAGAACGGCGACACGCAGTCCATACACCTTAGCGCGTGTGTAGGTACTAGTTTTACTATTTTTTCACCTTTCACATGGCACCACATCTTTTGCCACTCACTTATTCTCACGGTCCTGAAGAAAGCCCCTCCTACATACCCCTGCAGGCTGAAACATGTAGACCCACCACATAGCCAACTACAAGATAATTAATTCTTCTTAGCTGCATTACACATACTTTTTAATCATATCCTGAGCCGCCAATAATAAATATAAAGAGGCAAGGATTCTCAGAGATATTTTTAATTCACACCACATCACATTTCTGCACCACACCAGCTCCGCTGTAATCTGGCATCGCACTACAACCGGGGGGCATTTGGCCAGCCTGTTGGGACCTCAATGATGAAGCATGACACCAACCATGTTGGTGTGTGAGGTGTCTTTTAACAAACCCAGTGGGTCCCAAACACTGCCTACCGGTGAAAGTACCACACAAATTTGGGGTTTGTCCATCATTGTTTAGTATAAATGCTTTGCCACCCTTACGGGCCTTAATAATTCCTGGAGTGCAAAGGAGATGCTTGGATCCAGATTGGAGGAGCCGAGAGGGAGTGTACCTGGTCAGTTTGTTGGACAGGTAGGAAGGACCCAAGCCATTGAGAGCTTTAAATACCATGCAGCCGATTTTGAATTTCACCTGTTTTCTTACAGGGAGCCAGTGGGGTTTGTTGAGGAGTAGAGTCAAGTTTGTTCTGGGAGGGGCATTTGTAACTAGTTGGGCTGCCGTATTCTGGTCTACTTGAAACTTGTTTAAGGCAGCCTCATTGGAGGGGGCCAGCAATGCGTTACAGTAGTCCAGATGGCTTAACACTAGGGCTTGCATCCGTTTTTTTTTCTTGTAGAGGAGGATAACAAAGGAAATACTCTTCTGAGTAGGCTGAATGTGAGCGTACGGGGGAGGGAGTGGGTGGGGATGTTAGTGAGTTTTTGTTTCTTTCAAAACTATAATGCTGTGTCACATGTTGATGCAGCATTTTCTGGGTATGGTCCCTTATTCTGAGATATATCCTTTTAGAGCTGCACAAAGAATAGACATGATCAGCGGGGGATGTTTTTCTTAAAAACAAAAAGGAAAGTAGGAATACTACTGGGTATGGTTTAATTGTGTACACATGCTAAGATGCGATAAATTCTGTAAATCATGGTTTAAAAAAAAGAGAGTAGGCTGAATGCATGAAAGCAGGTACCCGCTGTAGTAGCGACGTGAGCTTTGAGTGTAAGATTCTGGTCAATCCGGATTCCTAAATTCTTGACCACTTCTTTTGGCGAGGGGGCCGCTCCTTTGGCCACCACCCAGGAGACCAACTTATGGCTGCTCCTCCAAGCAACATAATCTCCGATTTCTGGGCATTCAGTTGAAGGAAGTTGGTCTTCATCCAGGTGGCCACGGTCTTCATGCCCTCTGAAAAGATGAGTTGTATATCAGGGCTGGATTTATCAAAGGTGAGGAGGAGCTGGGTGTGGTCTGCGTATGAGATGGGACTAAACCCCAGGTTCCTCATTAGGTTAGTCAAGGGAGTAGCATAAATGTTAAAGAGGGTAGGGCTCAAACAGGAGGCCCACACTACTCCCTTGGTAACTTTTGTGGTTTTAGATCTAAAGTTGCCTAATGTGACTGTCTGGGTTCTGTCTGTCACAAAGTCAGTCATCCATTGTAGTGCAGCCCCCTGTACGCCAATGTCCTGAAGTCTCTCCAGTAGGATATGGTGCGAGATGGTGTTAAATGCCGCCGATAGGTTAAGCAGCACCAAGAGTGCCACCAGACCTTTGTTCAGGGCCATTCTGATGTTATCCGTTACCTCTATCAAGGCAGACTTGGTACTGACCTGGTCAGACCATTCACTCGTGACCATTTACTGTCCTCTTGAAGAAGCCCCACTTAAGGTGCCACTGCGAGCCATGCCCAGACGGCGCTGGAGCAAATTAAAGGCGGAAGATCTCCACCGCCTTCTCACTGACGATCCACTGGGTGCAGTGGAGAACGTGGAGTCTGGTTATGACCATTTCTGCGGATGGGTAACCAGGGCCCTCGACTCGCTTATCCCGATGGTTTCCAGTAAGTGTGGCTCCCGCGCCCCTAGCCCCTGGTATGATGGCACTCTGAGGGCTCTGAAAAGTGTCTGCAGACGTGCAGAGAGAGACTGGAGGAAGAGGTATGACAGCAGCAAAAAAACCCTGTATATGGCTGCGGTCAAGTCCTATCACCGCACGGTTTGTAGAACCCGGGCTGAATACTACGCTCTGGAGTTTCGCAACAGTGGGAATCCTGTTAAAACCATCTTCAAGGCCCTTAAAGACCTTGTGGCAAGGAAGCCGGCCGGTAACTCCATCAGCTCCAATACTCATTGTGAAGCGCTGGTGGCTTTCTTCCTGGAAAAGGTCCAGACCATATATAGGGCCTTCCCCTCCTCCACTGTACAAACCAGTATGGGGCCAACTATCCTGCCGGATCAGGTGGTGCTAGACTCTCTCCCCTCTCTTACTTTGGAGTCTTACACGGCCTTGGCTCTCCGAGTTAAGTCTGGGTCGCCGGACGACCCGCTCAAGCCACCAATGTTCAGAGACCAGTTCTTTGCTCGCCCGGTTTGAGACTTAATCAACACGTCGCTATCATCAGGCCAGGTGCCTTTGAAATGGAAGCATGCGGTAGTAATGCCCATTTTGAAAAAACCATCTCTCGACCCCACAAAATCGGAGAACTACCGCCCGATTTCGCTTCTCCCGTGGCCAGCCAAACTCGCGGAGACGCATGTTAACACCGCCCTCACTGGTCATCTGTCGCGTGCCAACATCCTGGACGACACCCAGATGGTTTTCAGGCTGGCCACAGTACGGAGACAGCACTGCTATCTATGGTCGAGCACCTGCGGGTAGTTCTGGATGCAGGTCAAACGGCGGCGCTTGTTTTGTTAGACCTAAGCGCCGCCTTTGACACGGTCTCCCATGATATTCTCCTGCAACGTCTTGAGGAGATCGGGGTGATCGGCACTGCACACCAGTGGTTCCGTTCGTTTCTCAGGGATCGTTCCTTCTGTGTGGCGTCCCCGCCCTACCAGTCCAAATGTCATCCTCTGTCTCTCGGGGTCCCACAGGGTTCCTCACTGAGTCCCACGTTGTTTAACATCTACGTGAGGCCGCTGGCTGAGGTTGTGAAGCTCTGTGGTATGACCATGGTGTCGTACGCAGATGACACCCAGCTAGCGGTCACGATCAGTGGGGACTCTGGGGTGGATGCCCCAAGATTCAGAGAAGGACTCAGGGCGGTGGCTGGTTGGATGACGTCCAACTGTCTCCAACTAAACGCCAAAAAAACGGAGGTGATGATCTTTGGGAAGCGGACGGACCTATGGGGAGATAATTGGTGGCCCTCTGAGCTGGGGCCGACCCCCACCCCGGTGGCGGAGATTAAAAATCTTGGGGTCTGGCTGGACCCTTCCCTCAACTTCGTTGGCCACACCAAAAGGACGGCGGCGTGCTGCTTCGGCATCCTGCGCAATTTGCGCCCTGCTCTTAAATACTTCGATGCCGCAACTCGTCAATTGGTGGTGCAAGCAACGGTTTTGGCTCGGTTGGACTATGCCAGCTCCCTTTTTATAGGATTAAACCAGGCCGAGCTAACCCGACTCCAAAGAGTGCAGAACACTGCGGCCAGAGCGATCGTAGGTCTTCCTAGGTTTTGCTCGGCCGGTCCATCTCTGCGAGCCTTGCACTGGTTACCCGTTAGGCAGCGGATTCACTTTAAAGTCTTGTGCCTTTCTTTCAAGATTCTGAAGGGCCTATCGCCTCCCTTACTGCACCAACTTTTGCGCCCGTATATCCCGGGCCGTATTCTGCGCTCGCTGGACCAAGAACTAGCGGTAGCCCCTCGGTTTAAACTCAGGGGGGGGGTCGCTCTTTTAAGGTGCGGGCAGCCGCACTTTGGAACGCTCTCCCTTTGAATCTTCGGACCCTGGGCGACCTGCTTTCCTTCCGCAAGGCCGCAAAAACCCATTTATTTTCTGAGCCTTATTAATTCCTTCACTCCCCAATTTTTTAATAACTGTTTCTTTCCCCCTGTTGTGTTGTGTTCGCCACCTTGTCGGTGCGCCGGGACGCTCCTTCGCTGGAGCAGCCGTGCGCAATACAAATTGCATTAACATAACATAACATAACATAACATAACATAACATACTGTGCTTGGCCCGGAAACCTGACTGGGAGACATCCAGGCATTGTGAGGTTTCAACAAATTCTGACAGATGCCAGTTTAAATGCTTTTGAAGAAGCTTGCTCTGAAGGGGAGCAGAGAGATGGGACGATAATTGGACAGTTCGGCACTGGGGACCTTAAGGTTTTTACGAATGGGAACAATTTGAGCTGCTTTCCAGCCTGGGAGAAGTCTGCCCGCCTGCAAGGAGCTATTGAGAATGGAACATATGTGTGTGGCTAGTTGTTTAGACACGGTGTAGAGCAGGCAGACCCAGAAGCTGAGGTCAGACCCGGGACCAGGGTTCAATTCCCGACGCGGCAGGGTCTTGAGCTCAAATGTCCATGGACTCGATAATTCTCGCTTCGGTGCCTGCTCTAATCATGGGTTCTCACTCTGCAACTCTGGGCATTAAGCTTGCTTAATCTCCACAACGGCCCCCCTGCGGCGGGATGCCTGGCTTTCACCTTGGGGATGCCCTGTAGGGGCTATCTCACAGGGAAAAGCCAGGACGGGTTCCCAAGGCAAGCGCCGGGAAAACTCCGGGTAGCTGTGCGCTCAATAAATGCAATAATAATAATAATAATAATAGTCTGGAAGAGATATTAGCAGGGATTTCATCTAGCAAGGATCCAGATTTAACTCTGGTAAGAAGAGATTCAACCTCTACTGGAGTGAGTGAGGCAAAGCATTGAAGATGAGAGGTCCTACTGTGTGGGGTAGGGTATACTGTATGGGGAAAGATGGAATGTCATTGGAAATTATGATTTTACGATAAATGGCTTCCACTTTCTTGGTTATAAAGGAGGCTATATTGTCACACAGTGGCTGTAGGGAGTCTCTGCAGGGTCACATGCCTTGGGGTTTGTGTAGGTCTTCAAGATCTGGTAGAGGGTCCTGGAATTGTTCCCTGCAAGCTCTAGCTGATTAGCGATATGTAGCTTGCGTGTGGATTTTTATGGTAAAAGGGCAGTGCAGCTTTGTATCTCTCTCTGTGTTGTACGGTGTGTGAGTGTCGCCATTTCTGTTCCAATTTTTTACATTGGCTCTTTTCAGTTCGAGGGAAGGAGAGTACCAGCTAGTAGAAATGAGTCTGGGTGAGTGGATCTGTGGTATCATTGGAGCTAAGTTATCTATGGTGGCTAGTACAGTGGACTTAAAATGAGCTAACTGTTCTTCTACACTGTAAGTTTCAATGTTTCAGGAAGAAAAAGGGGTCAAGAATTGGTCAGGCTTTAGTTTGTGCCAAGGTCTGTACCAATGTGTAGTGTGGGGTGTAGCGGTTGCATGATTTCTTAGACTCATAAGCTGGAAATTCACCAGAGAGTGGTCAGACGAGGTCAGGGGACAGGCATCCCTACAGCTGATGTTTGGGGAATTGGTTAAAATAAGGTCTAGAGTGTGCCCTGCAGAGTGGCTGGGGGCGTTGTTCATCTTCAAGAGGTCCAATGTGGCTCGGTCTTCAATGCAGGCTGTAGACTCAGGATTGGAGGCATTCTCACTGTGGATAGTAAAGTCCCCCCGGAGCAGGAAGTTTTGGGTGGAAATGACACAGGGGAGATGAATTCCATAAGTTGGCTGGTTAAACCTAGTGACGGGCCTGGGGGTCTATAAACGAGAGCCCCTTTCCAGCTATGTTGTGGGTGTAGGCCGAGTCTGAAAACCAGACATTCTATTGCATCCGTGCATATCTGATGTCGAATGGAGATAGATATGGATTCCTTATATATTAACGCTATGCCACCCCCTGCCCGGTCTGGCCTATCTAATTTTAGAATTCTGTAGCCCTCCGGGAGTGCCACCGCAATAGAGGGGTTTGAAGAGGGTTTGATCCAGGTAAGAAACCTGATGAGTGGGTCTTTTTCGGTCAGGAGATCCCATATGTTTATGGCGTGTTCAGGGAGGGATCTGGCGTTGGCTAAGAAGCAGTTCCAGCCAATGTTGGTGGGCTGGCTCTAGATATGGTCCTGTGAGGTATTGCCGTGGGGCCCAAATTCTTTACTCAGTTCAGGGAGCATGCCATGAGGCGGAGTATATTTGGAATTAATGCTCTGGAATCTACACATCCTGCAGGAAAAAGGGCCCCCTGGTAAGGTGTGAGAGTGGGTTATGTGCTCCCAGGAGATATGTCTGATCATTAGTAATTCATCCCATGTACACAGATCAGAAATGCACACCTGAAGCTCAGTAGAGCCGCTGGGGCAGTTTTAAACCGACCCTCAGGGGACAGGAGGGGCACTGACTCCCAGTTCTTAACATCTATAATGTCCAGTCAGACCCTCCAAGATTTTGCGATTCGGGCGATTTGCAAAAAAAACCGCGAAATCTGCAGTTTTGTAAAATTGTCAGCACTTTTTACAAAACCGCACACCTAATTCTGAGAATGCGACATCTGATATGTTTTTCGTTGTGGAGGCTGGCCTGGCACACCAACTGGCTGCGCCGAGTCTGTATTTCAGCAGTAGCCTAGCGCAGGTAGGCTTCTAGGCGCACTGATCTCAATGACTCCGGAGCAGCACGTGCCTGCCAGAAGGTTGATCTACCGGGGAAACGGCCCCGCCCGGGAACACGAGACTCATTGTAATCAGGAACGGCTCTAGAAAGATCCGGGAGGGGGGAGGGGCTCTCCAGCTGCCCCAGGTCAGGGATGTGTGACTGGTCCAGTCCGGGCTTTCTTTCCATTCTTCACTTGTAGTGCCGCATTTATCCTTTGGATAACGGAACTTGAGGTACCAGAATACAGAAGCAAAGCCAGGACTGGACGAGCTGTGCCCACCTGGCACTGTGCACAGCTGGCACCTTGGCAGCTCGCTCTGTGCGGCGCAGAGTGGGGCTGTTGCCCGCATGAAGCGATTGTAACGATTCTCTGCCTGACAGGAACTGCGTTACTCTGAGCGTTTGTTGAGCAGGGGAGGACGTGCTTGTCAGCTATTGGAAAGCATTTCTGCAAACCCCAGGCCAGGCACAGTAAATAATGTGTTACTGTTTCACCATAATACACATCGCTGTTCCTAAAACAAGGTCTCATCCCATCACAATTTATGAACCTAGAAATCAACTCTCAGAATGAAGGCTGCTGAATGCTGCTGAGTGCCTTGATGGTGGCATTATCTACGAGGCACTTCCATTATTGATGTGCGGGTTTTGGAAACATTTTATTGCTGTGATATATTTTGTTGGCATGTCGATCAAATGCTCCTCTGTGCTGCTAATAGCACAGTGCCCATTGTGCCAGCCACAGATGCTCAAGCACACAGGATGCTGAGGACGCTGCTGCTGGTGTCTGCTATGTGCTACCTTTACATTACAGAGCTCTGAGATTATCGCTTCCTCCTGTGGATTCATCCATCCAGCTGTGGTTTCTGCTGGGATGCCTCGTGCTCTTGTTATATTAAGAACCTCTCTCGGGAGAGTTGACACATTCCCTCATTGCCTCGTTGCCTCATTGCCTCATTGTCTCATTGCCTCATTGCCTCTTTGTCTCATTGCCTTATTGCCTCTTTGTCTCCTTGCCTCCTTGCCTCATTGCCTCCTTGCCTCTTTGCCTCATTGCCTCTTTGTCTCATTGCCTCCTTGCCTCATTGCCTCTTTGTCTCCTTGCCTCCTTGCCTCCTTGCCTCTTTGTCTCATTGCCTCCTTGCCTCTTTGTCTCATTGCCTCATTGCCTCTTTGTCTCATTATCTCATTGCCTTCTTGCCTCATTGCCTCTTTGTCTCATTGTCTCATTGTCTTCTAGCCTCATTGCCTCTTTGTCTGATTGCCTCATTGCGTCATTGCCTCTTTGTCTCATTGCCTCCTTGCCTCATTGCCTCTTTGTCTCAGTGCCTCTTTGTCTCATTGACTCCTTGCCTCATTGCCTCCTTGCCTCATTGCCTCATTGCGTCCTTGCCTCATTGCCTCTTTGTCTCATTGCCTCCTTGCCTCCTTGCCTCATTGCCTCCTTGCCTCATTGCCTCCTTGCCTCATTGCCTCTTTGTCTCATTGCCTCCTTGCCTCCTTGCCTCCTTGCCTCATTGCCTCATTGCCTCCTTGTCTCATTGCCTCCTTGCCTCCTTGCCTCATTGCCTCATTGCCTCCTTGCCTCATTGCCTCTTTGTCTCATTGCCTCCTTGCCTCATTGCCTTTTTGTCTCATTGACTCCTTGCCTCCTTGCCTCAGTGCCTCTTTGTCTCATTGCCTCATTGCCTCTTTTTCTCATTGCCTCTTTGCCTCCTTGCCTCTTTGTCTCATTACCTCATTGCCTCCTTGCCTCATTGCCTCTTTTTCTCATTGCCTCCTTGCCTCATTGCCTCTTTGTCTCATTGCCTCTTTGCCTCCTTGCCTCATTGCCTCTTTTTCTCATTGCCTCATTGCCTCTTTGTCTCATTGCCTCCTTGCCTCTTTTTCTCATTGCCTCCTTGCCTCATTTCCTCTTTGTCTCATTGCCTCCTTGCCTCAGTGCCTCTTTGTCTCATTGCCTCTTTGGCTCATTGCCTCATTGCCTCCTTGCCTCCTTGCCTCAGTGCCTCCTTGCCTCCTTGCCTCAGTGCCTCTTTGTCTCATTGCCTCATTGCCTCATTGCTCATTGCCTCTTTGTCTCATTGCCTCCTTGCCTCAGTGCCTCTTTGTCTCATTGCCTCTTTGGCTCATTGCCTCATTGCCTCCTTGCCTCCTTGCCTCAGTGCCTCCTTGCCTCCTTGCCTCAGTGCCTCTTTGTCTCATTGCCTCATTGCCTCCTTGCTCATTGCCTCCTTGCCTCATTGCCTCTTTGTCTCATTGCCTCCTTGCCTCATTGCCTCTTTGTCTCATTGCCTCCTTGCCTCATTGCCTCATTGCCTCCTTGCCTCATTGCCTCCTTGCCTCATTGCCTCATTGCCTCTTTGTCTCATTGCCTCCTTGCCTCATTGCCTCATTGCCTCCTTGCCTCATTGCCTCCTTGCCTCCTTGCCTCATTGCCTCTTTGTCTCATTGCCTCCTTGCCTCATTGCCTCTTTGTCTCCTTGCCTCCTTGCCTCATTGCCTCTTTGTCTCATTGCCTCCTTGCCTCATTGCCTCATTGCCTCCTTGCCTCATTGCCTCCTTGCCTCATTGCCTCATTGCCTCTTTGTCTCATTGCCTCCTTGCCTCCTTGCCTTTACCTTTTAACCAGCGCTATAGTGTCAATGTTCCCATCTTGAGTGAGTAGATAAAGCTTGGCTTCCATGCCAGTGGCTGCATCCCCAAATGATGCGAATCACCCCAGCTGTGCACATGCTGCCATAATACCCACACTTCCCGCTCAAGTTGGCCAGTTACTAGTGTGCAAAACACCAATGAAATGCCAGTTTCCACACGATAATGCAGGCAGCATTGCCACACACTTCAGTGAATGCCCCAGTGTGTGATGGAATCAATCAATCAATCATGAACATTTGTATAGCGCGCTACTCACCCGTAGGGTCTCAAAGCTCTGAGGGTGGTGGGGGGGTCGCTGCTGCTCGAACAGCCAGGTCTTGAGTTGCTTCCTGAAGGAGAGATGGTCCTGGGTCTGCCGAAGGTGGATGGGGAGGGAGTTCCATGTCTTGGCTGCCAGGTAGGAGAAGGATCTTCCTCCGGCGGTTGGCTCTGCGGATGCGTGGGACGGCGGCGATGGCGAGGCTGGTCGATCGTAGTTGGCCGGTGGGCGTGTAGAAGGTCAGGAGGTTGTTGAGGTACTTGGGGTCCAGGTCGTGGAGGGCTTTGTGTGCGTGGGTGAGGAGTCTGAACGCTACCCATTTATAAAGTCATTGGGGGTACATCCAGAGCCCCGTTACTCACCTGACATTGGACTCGTCTTCCTGCCTGCCTGCCCGAGTCCTCCCGCTGCCGCGTGCACCATCCCCAGTGGCCACCGAGCGGAGGACTCGGTTACCCAGCAACCCCTGCCGCGGCGCCACCAGAGGACGTCATCCAAGGCACCCGGAGGCGCTTAAAGCTCGGGCTCCCCCGGCAGATTGTTGCTACCCGTTTATAAAGTCATTGGGGGTACATCCAGAGCCCCGTTACTCACCTAACATTGGACTCATCTTCCTGCCTGCCTGCCCGAGTCCTCCCGCTGCCACCGAGCGGAGGACTCGGTTACCCAGCGACCCCTGCGGCGGCGCCACCAGAGGACGTCATCCAAGGCACCCGGAGGCGCTTAAAGCTCAGGCTCCCCTGCAATGCGGGACGCCGGGCGAAGCCCGGGCCAAAGGCGTGGCCGTTTAAGCCTGTTAAAGACTGGGTAAGACTGGACTGGGCCACCTTATTGACATTTGCAGTGTGCCATATATTGTCATCATTTAGTTACGATCCTATATTTGCAATTACACTGCAATTTACTTGATAGTTTAGTTACCTTGACCATGTCACCAAGAGCTACAAGAAATTAAAAAAAAATACAAAGTGCTGCCCAGGTAACCGGTCCTATTGATCAATTTATCTCCAGGGCAAACAAGGCCATTGACCAGGGCATACTCCTGTTGGAAAGGAGGGTCTCGCAGGACTTGGTCATGGCCAAACGGTCTTCATTGGGCTTGCTAGCCGCCGCCAAAACTCCCCTGCGCCCCTCAGAACCCGGCACATTATTGGAAGAACGGGTTGATCCACATACTGTCCCAGGTACTGTTGACTTGTCTGTATCCTCAGAGCTATCGGATTTCCAGACATTATTGTCATTGGAGAAAACCCCGTCTCTTTTCTCTAGTCCGAGCAGGGAAGACGCTACCACAGCATTAAACAGGGGATTGAGGGAGGGAGCGATACCCAAGAAAAAGAAAAACCAAAATAAAAAATCTCGCGAATCGATTCGTACCACGAATCAGCCAAACCATCGAGTCTCACCTATTACCCAGTCTCCACATCAAGTTGTTTTATTACAACAAGAGCCACATCCTACACCCGTAGAAACAATTAACCTCTCCATTAATACCGCTAACCTTAGTGATATCAGTAACGCGGGAGGAGGGTGTGAAATCTGTGGCATAAATAACCAACTACTGACCAGATTAGGGGAACTAATTAAATCTTATGTGCAACCTATAGAACAGACACTATTAAAGATCGAAAAACAGATAGCAGCACTGACTACACTTTCAAAAACCCAAAAGGGTATAGGTCTTGGCCAAACTGTGGTGCAAAGATCTAACCCCAAAACCACTAAGGAAGGGGCAGTAGAATCAAAACCGGCCACCACAGTGTCAGCTCCATTACCAAAACCTCCACCTATAGCGGTGAAGAAGGGTCCCGTAGCAACAAAAGCTCCAGCTCCTTTACCTACTCAGGTGCCTGTCCATGCTAAGCCATTAGGAGCCCAAAATTCTGTCCCGTCAAGGAGGAGGGGTGGTCATTTGATCCCCTTACCCCCAGAAGCCAGCCCGTATGTGGTGATCCTGACCGAGGTTCCCGAGCTGAGTCCTAATACGGAAGAACCAGGCTGGTCCCTGAGAAACAAAGTATTACATTGGTTATCCATCAATAGGCCTCTTCCACCGTACTCAGCCACCAGAGTCTCAACGGTCCGCAGGGTCCCATGGATAGGTAAAGAGCCAAAAAGAACCCAGGGAGACTGCGTCATCGATAATTTTGAGGATCCACACACAGTTGAGCATATTTGCTCCTGGGGTACGCAATCAACCAATGATGGGATAGATACTAAAAGGCTATCCTATTTCTATCCGCCGACACCCAGATATAATGATAGTCCAGAATGGAACTGGACCCAAGTTGGTAACTGGGACAGAAGATGAGATTGGGTTGATTGGTCAGGACATGGTGGTAGAAACACAGCTCCTTCTTTTGGATGGAGGGGCGTCCTACTAACAAATAGATATGATTGTTTGGAAATGGTGGATTGACCACCAGCCGGCATCAACCAGGACAGTTTAGGTCTCTCTTTTCATGAGGCTAAATTACCCCTTCCAGTTTATCGCTTCTTGAGCCTACATTGTACGGATGACATTCTAGTTTCAATACCAAATTCCAAACCATTAATACCATCCTCTCCTGTAGAATTGGCCCTCGAACCACCACTCCCCCGAGAAGCAATAGCATTGACAGAGCCTCCAAGTGTTATCAGGCAAGCATCTTCTCTAAGTTCAACAGCCCTCAATTTAGTACAAGACAATCCTTCAGGACCCAATGATCATTTGGTACCTTATTCCATAGCATTACCAACACACACCTCCCCATGCCCAGGTACGTTACCTTCTGACGTTTTCCTTGAGTACAAGTAATTTAGTTACCTCTAGCCAGACGCTCTCTGTTTTATTTTGAAACGTAGCAGGTCTCCGTTCTAAGATAAACCTCAAACCATGGTTAGATACTGTGAATGCTCACCAAATAGTTTGCTTACAGGAAACTTGGGCCATCGAGCCCATGCATATTCAGGGCTACAAAACATACCACGTTCCAGCCAGTTCTACAATACATGGTAGATCAAAGGGAGGCTTAGTAGCATATTTCTCTAACAACCTACCATCAATGAATGTAACAGTCCTTCTTACTAATGTGAGCTTTCAAATTATAATGGTCTCATTCATAAGTACATGTTATATTTGTTTATTAATTTTTATAATAATCTCCTTCCTGCTGATTGTGTTAAGGTTTTAACTGAAATTACTTGATTTTTAAAAGAACAACAAAATAAGCACCCTTCTCGTATCTGCTATGTGATTTGGGGGGGGGGGGATTTCAACGTTCCCTTGTGTAACAACTACAAGAAAGGTATTTGCGGTCTCCAAGACGAACACGGCTGCTCTTGGACCCATTTCTCACACTCGTATTTAGGCAATACTTCAAATGACTGTCTTTTTTCCCTGGAGCTAGAATATGCTAATGACCTTGCGGACCCACCCGTCGAATTTAAGCCCACATTTCACGGCAGGGGTCTGTCAAGTCTCATTGACTATATTCTATGCTCCCAAATATTGAAGGGACAACTGCAACAATTTAAGACAGGTTCTGATATTTCCAGCGACCATTTCCCAAATTGTATCTTATTGTCACTCAACATCCCTTTGCCTCACCCCTCCAGGATCAGCTTACTAAATCAACAATCTCTGAGCATGGATAAGGTAATTGGCTTTTCAGTAAAATGGGCCAAAGTTGACCCTGAACTATTTACTGGCAAAGTTCTTTCCAAAGCCCTCCCCTGGTTGAATAATTGTTTAGCAGAGGATTCCACCCCTCATCTGATTATATCCAGCTTTCTGGAGATCCTAAAAGTCATACAGGCAGAATTATTCTGTCATCATAAACCCAGGGAACAGGAATCTTTAGGTTGGTTTGATTCAACTTGCCGTAAAGCATTAACTGCTCTAAAAAAAGCACTTCACAATCAAAATAGAGACCTAGTTGACATTGCCAAACTTAGAAAGGCTTACAAACTGGCACAACATAACCGCAAAAAGGAAATAAAGAAAAATCTTTGGGCCCAACTACATGAGAGCTGTCTACGTAAAGACAGCTCCCTGTTCTGGCGCACAGTTAAATCACCCTTTTTGGTTGATGCCACAGCCTCCAAACATCTAAACGTGGCTGTGACGGCCGACGAGTGGGTGGCTCACTTTTCAAAGATATTCGGTGGTTCAACCGTCGACGTTACAACTGTGGCTCAGACAGGTATGGACAGTGTCAAGGACTCAATATATAGGATGAAAGATGGGACCCCCTCAAAGAATAAGTTGCGACCAAGGAACAGAGGGGAAAAGAGAAATTCGTTCTAGAGGATTGTTCCTTCAATGGTCATAGATATCACTAAACAATATACATCAAATTATTTAAGAAAGGTGACAGAATTATAACAACGTTTACTTTATCATAGTTTTTATTTTCATTTAATGCAGTTTTTCATTTCACTTTTTTATATATAAAAAAGACATAATTCGTCATAAATACATTTGTCAGACTAGTATTTTTTGCTTTTAAGAACAAACACAATTATTAACGCACCAGTGATTGAAAAATTATGCAAGGTTATAGTACACAATTAATTTTTAAGAAAACCACCTGATATAAAAAACTCAACTCAATTCACTGACATACACACATGCATACCACAAACAACCCACACTACCAAAAGGGGAAAAAGGGAGAAACTAAGTATTGATTGACAGGTTCACAAGTTGTCAAATACTAGGGTCTCAGAAGAATTCGAGACCCCCGCACATGATCGGTCATTCTTCTGAGACCCTAGTATTTGACAACTTGTGAACCTGTCAATCAATACTTAGTTTCTCCCTTTTTCCCCTTTTGGTAGTGTGGGTTGTTTGTGGTATGCATGTGTGTATGTCAGTGAATTGAGTTGAGTTTTTTATATCAGGTGGTTTTCTTAAAAATTAATTGTGTACTATAACCTTGCATAATTTTTCAATCACTGGTGCGTTAATAATTGTGTTTGTTCTTAAAAGCAAAAAATACTAGTCTGACAAATGTATTTATGACAAATTATGTCTTTTTTATATATAAAAAAGTGAAATGAAAAACTGCATTAAATGAAAATAAAAACTATGATAAAGTAAACATTGTTATAATTCTGTCACCTTTCTTAAATAATTCGATGTATATTGTTTAGTGATATCTATGACCATTGAAGGAACAATCCTCTAGAACGAAGGACTCAATATATCCCATTGACCTCTACTTCGATCTAAACAAAGTCATTAACGCCTTATCATCCTCCAAAACTGGTAAGGCCCCCGGCCCCGACGGAGTCCCACTTGATATCTTCATCAGTAATATAGAACTTTGGTCACACCTCGTTACCCAGGTAATGGCAGCAGTGTCAAAAATAGGCCTAATAGATTCCTGGTACTCCTCCATTCTGCTCCCCATCTTTAAAAAGGGTGAACGCAACAATCCAGCCTGTTACAGGCCTATCTCCCTCCTGGACTCCTTGGGGAAAGTCGCAGGCTGTCTGATCTTGGAACGTCTCCAAGATTGGTCGTCGCAGAATAACATCATGACCGATCTCCAGTACGGTTTCCAGGAGGGACTTGGCAATGTCGAACAGGCACTGAATCTTACCCTCCTAATAGGCACGTATGTAGGGGCAAAAGGTGGCAATTTGTATTTAGTTTATGTCGATCTCAGTGCAGCATTTGACTGCGTGATCCACTCTAGGCTGTGGTCTATTCTCAGTGAACTGGGGGTAGATCCCCCACTTATAAAATTTCTCTGCGAGCTTTATTCTAATGCTACCGCTTGCGTGAGGTATGGGATCGGCGGTGAACTATACCCTTCATTCTCAGTAACCAAAGGAGTCAGACAGGGCTGTGTCCTGGCTCCCTTCCTATTTAATCTGTATACCAACGGGCTGGAAGCGGCCATGCTAGTAGGGAGGCAGGACCTTCCATCTATCAACCATCGCCCTATTCCCGCTCTATTATATGCGGACAACTCAGTCATTTTAGCAAGAACATTGATACAGTTACAAAGGCAACTAGACAAATACTGCCAGTTCATGCTTTCCTTGGGGTTGAAAGTAAATAAAAGCAAAACATTCGTTATGCATTTTGGGCCCAAGGCGAAGAACCCTAAACCTGTTTTTATAGAACAAGTCAGATTGGAACCCGCCAGGGAATATCCCTATTTAGGTATTTTAATGGATGACCAACTATCGTGGAAACAAGCAGTGACTAGTAAAAAGCTACTCTATCAGAGAGCAACCTCTGCTCTTGTTTCCTTTTCAAGTAAATTGGGCAAACCAGCTCCAGCCGAGTTGCTTAAAATCTACCACGCTAAATGTCATGGCGTAGCAACATACGGCGCAGGTGTTTGGGGCTAAGCTCCCGTAGACGATATACAAAAGGTCCAAAACGGGTTTTTAAAATACATCTTGGCACTTCCTCAAAGCGCCCCAATTTACGGCTGCCATATCGAGTTGGGCATCGACTATTTAATAGATAACATCAGATGTCAACCGATCCTTTTATGGCACCGTATCTGGAATAAACCGCAATGCCATTTAACCCGTTCATTAATAACTGACTGTTTATCCTTGGACTGTTGGAGCAAAATTCCTTGGCTCTTTTATGTTTCCAATTTTCTAAAGGATTTGAACTGCACACCTTACTTCTCTGAGCCCACTTCAACATCAGACGTCTACAGGAGTGCCCTAAAAAATCTCTGTTTAAACCATCTCAGAGATTTGCGGCTTTCTCAAGAAGTAATAAAACCAACTAATGTGCAAATTTTAATGGTCCAGACCACTGTTGGTATTCAACCATATTTAACTTTTTTCTTGTCCAACTATGAAAAGTTTGTCTTAACCAGGTTCGTTTTAATTCTTTTTTTCGTCTTGTTACCTTCTCCACTGAATTAAACTGGTCCCACGATTTGATTAAATGCCCGTGTGATGGAATATCGCTCAGTCCACATTACATGTAACTATGTTCTGCCGATACTACGAACTACCCCGTAAGCGCTGGATTATCCCCCTTCTTCGTGCAATGGGCCTGAGAACTTGTCGTCCAGCTTACCTGGCCCTGCAGTCGTTAGACTCACAAAATGCTGCTCAATGTGTAGCTCGTTTTTTGAAATCATGTTTGAAAATTCGCTGTACAGTTTGAGCTACCGTTTTCATGATTTATACCCTTCTGTACACAAACTGTCTTAATTGTTTTTATCTATAGTTTTTAAAGTCAATCAGTTTTTATTTGTAATATATACTGTGATTTAAACATGTACTGTAATTATGATGTACTTTTTATGATTTGCTAAGTGCTAATCGAATACAAGTTTTGGAATGGAATGTAACGTAATCTTCTTGCTGACGGGGAGCCAGTTCAGGTCTCTCAGGTGGCCGGATATGTGGCTGTGCCAGGGAATGTCCAGGACGAGTCGTGCGGAGGCATTCTGGATGCGTTGGAGTCTTTTCTGAAGTTTGGCTGTGGTTCCGGCATAGAGGGTGTTTCCGTAGTCCAGTCGGCTGGTGACGAGTGCCTGGAAGTCCGTCTTCTTGGTTTCAGTGGGGAACCATCGGAAGATCTTTCGGAGCATGCGCAGGGTGTTGAAGCACGATGATGAGATTGCATTGACTTGTCTGGTCATCGAGAGGGAGGAGTCCAGGATGAAGCCCAGGTTGCGTGCGTGGTCCGTTGGCTTGGGAGTGGTCCCCAGGGCGGGGGGCCACCAGGAGTCGTCCCAGGCGGGGGGCGATGACCCCAGGATGAGGACTTCTGTCTTGTCTGAGTTCAGTTTCAGGTGGCTGTTCTTCATCCACTCTGCGACGTCTTTCATCCCTTCGTCTAGGCTGGTTCTGGCGGCGGCGGGGTCGTTGGTGAGGGAGAGGATCAGCTGGGTGTCGTCGGCGTAGGAGATGATGTTGAGGTTGTGTTGGCGTGCGCTGGCTGCGAGGGGGCTCATGTAGACGTTGAAGAGGGTGGGGCTGAGCGATGATCCCTGTGGTACGCCGCAGATGACTTGGGTGGCCTCAGATCTGAACGGGGGAAGGCGGACTCTCTGGGTTCTTCCGGCGAGGAACGAGATGATCCACTCCAGTGCTTTCTCTTGGATTCTGATGTTGCTGAGGGGCTGCACTAGGGTGCGGTGGCAGACAGTGTCGAACGCTGTGTAGAGGTCCAGGGGGATGAGGGCCGCTGTCTACCCGTTAGCGAGCTGGGATCTAATGTCGTCAGTGGCTGCGATGAGGGCGGTCTCTGTGCTGTGGTTGGCTTGGAAACTGGACTGCGAGTGGTTGAGGGATCCGTTCGTCTCGAGGAAGGCGGCAAGCTGTCTGTTGATGGTCTTCTCGATGACGTTGGCAGGAAAAGGGAGGAGCGAGATGGGGCAGAAGTTCTTGAGGTCGGTGGGGTCCGTTGTTGGTTTCTTCAGGAGGGCACTGAGCTCGGCGTACTTCCAGCTTTCCGGGAAGGTGGGGGTGTTGAAGGAGGCTTTGATGATGTCCCGGAGTTGGGGTGCGATGATGGAGTCGGCTTTGTTGAAGACGTGGTGGGGGCAGGGGTCGGTTGGGGATCTGGAGTGGATGGTGTTCATCGTGTGGGTGGTGTCTTCGGTGCTGACCGGGGTCCAGGTGCAGAGGGAGGTGGTGGGGGCATTGGTTCGGTGGTTGGGTGCGAGGTTGGTGCGCTGAAGCTGTTGTGTATTTCGGCGATCTTGCGGTGGAAGAACGAGACAAGTGAGTCGCAGAGGTCTTGCGAGGGAGTGATGTCGTTATTTCCGGCGCTGGGTTTGGAGAGCTCTTTGACGATGCTGAAGAGTTCCTTGCTGTTGTGGGCGTTGTTGTCCAGTCGTTCTTTGAATGCTGTCTTCTTGGTGGTGCGTATCAGCTGGTGGTGTTTGCGGGTGGCGTGCTTGAGGACAGTCATGTTGTCTGTGGTCTGGTCGTTGTGCCAGGCTTTCTTGAGGGTGCGGCAGTTCCTCTTAGAGTTCTCAAGTTTGTCAGTGAACCAATAGGCTTTCTTGCTGCCGTGTCTGCTGGGAGGGGTCTTCAGTGGTGCGAGGTTGTCTGCGCAGTTGGTGATCCACTGTGTGAGGTTGCTTGCTGCTTTGTTGGGGTCCGTTGTGCTGGCGGGAGGGTTCTGGCGGAGGGAGGTGGTGAGCCGGTCGGCGGTGATCTTTTTCCAGCTCCTGCGAGGAACCTGTTGCGGGTGGTGGTGGGTCGTAGTTCCTATGAAACTGAAGTGGACACAGCTGTGGTCTGTCCAATGAAGTCCGGTGGAGTGGCTGAAGGCGATGTACTGGGTCAAGCGTGTGGCCGGCGTAGTGGGTGGGGGTGTTCACCAGTTGCTTGAGTCCGAGGTTGGCGAGGTTGTCCAGCAGGGTGGTGGTGTTGCTGTCCTTGGTGTTCTCCAGGTGGAAGTTGAGGTCCCCTAGGAGGATGTAGTCAGCGGAGGGCAGGGCGTGCAGGATGATGAAGTCTGTGATGTCTTCGCTGAATTGTGTGCGTGGTCCCCGGGGTCTGTAGATGAGGGTGCCTCTGAGTGTGGTCTTGGGGTCGGTGTGTATCTGGAAGTGGAGGTGTTCTGCGGCGGTGAAGGTGTCGTCGGCGCTGGTCGTGATGCGGATGGTGTTCTTGTATACGATGGCGATGCCTCCTCCAGTCTGGTTGACGCGGTCCCTCCGGGTGATCTTGTATCCGTCCGGGATGCCGATGGCGATGTCGGGCGCTGAGGAGGCGTTCATCCAGGTTTCCGTGAGGAAGGCGACGTCTGGTGATGTTGTGTCGAGCAGGTTCCAGAGTTCGACGGCGTGTCTGTGGACGGAGCGGGTGTTGAGCAGGATGCACTTGAGGTGGTTGCTGCTGGTGCTCGGCTTGGCGGGTGCGGTGCAGGTAGGGAGGCAGGTGAATTTGCAGTCTTGGCAGGTGAAGGGTCTGTGGGTGCAATTCGGGGTGGCTCGGTAGCAGGCAGGCGTTCGGCCGGCGTTGAGTGCGTTGAGGGTGGCGGCATCGTAGGTCCGTCGTGTGGGCTGGCGTGGACGAGAGCCAGGGGTCCTGGTGCTGGGCGCGGTCCAGGTGCAGACGGGCATGCCTTTGGCGCGAAATCGGCACGCCCGCTGCACGTGCTCGCTGCGCGTACGCGTGCACTCCGCCATAAATGGCCAAGTGGGAGGGAGGAGCAGCTGGGAGGCGGGAGCGGGGCGGCGAATAAGAAGGGAGACAGAAACAAAAGGGGCGGGCCGCAGGGGAGCAGCAGCGGCGAGCAGGGAGAAGGGCAGGAAACGCGGCAGGGGCAGGACACAGTATAAACAAAATACAGAGGCAGAATACAGACAATACAAAGGTAGAATGCAGAAAAATACAGAGGCAGAATTTCAAAAAAATGCAAAGGACCAGGAACTCAGCTGCAGGGCAGCGGCGAAACTCGGCAGAAGCGGGGGCAGACTAGGCTCACTCACGGGAAGTGTGCGCGGTGAGTGGAGCGACCGGCCCAGAACAGGGTCAAGGGTCACAGCAGAGCGGTGCCAGTACTCACGCTGCAAAGTTTAATGAACACCACAGCCAGGACACTTTTCACACTATCCCAAAATATAAAACACCACAACCAGTCAGAATCCAGGACCCCCAAGGATGTCGAGCACAATGGACATTATGTTTAGCACCGTGACATTCCTGTTGCCTAAATGCATACAACAGAAGCATAGCGCGTTCCACGACGCTCCAGTATCTGAATCACTATCTTCTCATAACTCATTGGGGTCACTTTTTGGGGGTACCTGGGCTGCGGATAGTTACCATTAGTGCTAGATATAGGCCACATGTCCGTGCCTGTAGCAGATCAAGAAGCAAATGTTGCTCAAGTCTAGACGAGCTTAACTTAACCTCACCCCAAATGTTAACTTCCTTCATCCCCTACCAGGGAAGATCACAGGCTATGCTGTGGCTCTTCACTAAGGCTGGGCATAGCTCGCGAAGTAGCGCTACGCGTAGCTTCGTGAAGTGCACTTCGCACTACGCAAGCTACATGTAGCTACGCGAACTGCGTAGTGCACTGTGCAAAATGCTGTTCGCACTGATTGCACAGTGCCAGATGCTTGTCCGCACTGTGCAAGCAGTGCAAACTGCATCTTGCACAGATAAGCTGTAGATTTCTACTCCAGCAGCAGCTTTCTCAATGCGAACTGGTAGTTTCTCATCGCGAGCGGTTGCAAGCATACGTGACCACTTGCAATCAGAAACCTGACCTCCCCACTTTGAAAATCTCTCCGGGAGGTTTATTTTCACGCTCACAATCGACAACTTGATACTGCTGATCACGAACGAGGAAAAAGTCTCGCCAGGATGTCATTTTGCTTGCTCGGGGCCGCCAACTTCCCATTGAGGACCGCAAGCAAGCAAAATATGACCGCTACGCTATACATGTTTGCACTGTGCTACGTGAAATTTGCGTAGTGCGAAGTATTGCAAACTTCGTAAACTACGCGAGCATAGCGTAGTGCTTTGCCCATGGCTACTCTTCACCTTTCCCTGCTGTCACTATCCTGCACATGTTTGTTCATGCTCTATCGGAGAAGAAGCATGAGGCCCCATGTAACTTGCTACAAGCTGCTTGTGACTTTGTATTGCTGAGTTGCGGTGACTTTCTTCTCCTGGGACGAAAGATGAGTAGCTTGGTAAACTACCATTACCAGGTGAAGGTTTGTACATCAGAATAGGGCAAAGGAAGTCCCCAACACTGAAGGCTGTGGTTGCATGTGCTTAACTGGGCATTGTGGTGGGAGATGGGTGGGCTTGTCACTCTGTGCTTTGGACTAGGATATGGATGGGGCTATGGTTAGGTGCTGCAATGGGTAGGGCTCCAGGCATACCGCAACATGCATTTGGAGTCGGGTCTTGGCTCTGGATTGGGGTTGCCTAAGTTCGGCCGGTGCCAGGTTGTGGTCTGAGCTGGGCTTTGGCTGTTGCTCTCCTATGGGCTGTGCTGACTATGAGAACAGACTGGGGTTTGCTCCAGGCTGGATTGAATTCTGGATTGAATTCTGGGTTGGGATGGACTCTTGAGCGTGGCTGGGCTCGACTTAGAGTTGACCTGAGTTGTGTGGGATACATTTGGCTCTGGGTGCACGCACCAGTTTGAAATTCACTCAAGCTGGGAAGAGACTGGAGTATTATCTCTTTGTGGTGGAATTGAACATACATATTATTCTGTGAAAATGCAGACATTCCAAATCTAGACATTAAGGACATGCATTCCTTGGAAGTGGAGAGCGCAGTGCCCTGCAAATGAGTTTTATGTAGATTAATATAGACCATTTTTGGACTTGATCCTTTCTAAAGGGTCGTCCCAAACTTTTTGTTTTCACCCTCATTTCTTCTGAACCAGTTTTTGTTGGATTTTGGTTTTCTGTGCACTTTACCATTGCTAGGGCTGAGTGGTAAACTCCGCTCCGTTCAGGGAGTTTTCTGCACTCCGCTCTCCGCGGAGTGCAGAAAACTCTGCTCTGCATAGTGCAGCAGAGTTTTTTCGCACTCGTGAGTGGTAAGTTTCGAGCGCAAGTTGGCGCTCGGGTAGAATTTCTACCCGAGTGGCAGGAAGACCAGTGCGAACGGTAGTTTGCACTACACTCTGCCACTTGCAGAACTCTACAGAGTTGTTGTCACTTTGCGGAGTTCTGCGTAGCGAAATTCTGCAAACTACACCCAGCCTGCTGCTAACCAGTGCTAAAGTGCTGGTGCTTCATGCTTTAAACTTGGTAAAATTGGCAACAACCCAATTAACGCATCTAATTTACTTGTAAATCCCTACTAAAGTGGTACCACATATACACAGGGCCTGTAAATTAAATGCCACTAGTGGGGCTGCAACAGATATTGTGCCACGCACTAAAGTAGCCCTTTTAAACATGTCCCAGGACTACCATTGCAGCCTGTGTGTGCTGTTTTAAACTGCCATTTCGACCTGGCAAAATACACCTTTTGCCAGGCCTAAGCTTCCGTTTGTATTGCATATAAGTTAGCAGTATGCAGACTCTCCAGAATTTCACGATTTGCAAACAAAATAGCGAAATTTGTAGTTTTGTAAAAAGGCAGAACTTTTAGCAAAAGTGCCCTTGAAGTTCGTTTTATTGGCCCAGCGTTGACCACTGAGCCAAATTAAAGGCGGGGGCAGCGAGCAGGCGATGTGTTTGTTTACTCACGTGGTGTATCACATGCCCCTGCCTGGCGGTGCCCGGACCTCACTGCTGCTGCGCGGAACTTGGACACCAAAGAGCAAGGAGGTTTTCTCCCGGCCTGGCAAGATATACACTTCTGCTCCTCTTTCCCCGCCCTCAGTACTACCACCATTCACAGACTTAAAACGCATGATGTGATTGCAGGAGCACTATTTAAAAATAAAGAAAGAAGTCCGACCCACCGCCCATGGTCATGCAGTGGGACTTGTTCGGGGCAATTTTTTTAAAAATATGAAACAACTTGGGCTTGCTGCCCATGGGCATGCAGCGGGTCCCGCTTGTGCACTATTTTTTTTTTAAAAAGAAAGAATTCAGGCACGCTGCCGGTGAGCATGTGGCGGGATCCACTGGGGCACTCTTTAAAAAAAAAGATAGAAGTCGGACCCGCTGGGAGCAGTATTAAACTAGAAATAGGAAGGAATACGGTCCGGCCGTCTGTGGGCATGCAGCTGAGCCCGTGGGGTCAATTTTTGTTTTGATTTTTAAATAGAAGCTTAAAAAATTGCAGCTATAATGCTGCAAAATTTCGATTTTTGCACAGCTAAATTCCTGTTTTTGTGCCTCAAAATTTACAAATTTATGCCGCAATATCCGAGGAGTGGGGAGCGGGTCTGTGTGTCTCCGCTGCACTCTATGGGCCTGCGATTTGGTGTTTTGCCAATACTGATGCCTTACAGTCTGAAGAAAACTGAATTTACAGGTGGATAATGCACTTCCGACCCTCAAGTTTGAATTTCATCCCGCACACCAAACTAAGAGGCCGATTACGATGGCGGGAAATCCGCGACCTCCAGGCTGGCGATGAGGACCGCCGGCCCGGAGGTCGCAGATTTCCCTCATCATTCTGAAAATTACCACTGCCAAATTAGGATGGCGTTGGGAAGGGGAAAGGTACCTCGGCGGCCGAAACGACCGTCTGCCGTGGTCCCGCAAGGCGGGCCTTTTCCGCCCGCCTTGCGGGAACAGGTACAATGGGGCTATGGTGGCAGTGCCGTGCAGGCACCGATGTGGGCATTATCATGCCTGCCTTTTGCGGCGGAGTTCCCGCAGCAAAAAGACAGGTGGAAAATGCCTTCGGGTGCCTGTTGCGGGCCCCCAGGGGGGTGGGGTGCTGCACGTTTGGAGTACCTATGGTAAGCCCCTATATTTGCATGTACAAGGTGGCAGGCACTGCAAGGTGCCTGCCACGTTGTACATGCAAATATAAAACATGTATTTTTACATTGTGGCGGGTGCTGCCACCTGCCACACGGTATGCGCCCGGTAGTGGAGTGGAGTGGTGTGGCTCACTGGTTAGAGGCGGCAGACCCGGGAGCAGAAGTCGGCCCGGGACCAGGGTTCAATTCCCGACGCGGCAGGGTCGTGGACCAGGGTCAGCGGACTCGACAATTCTCGCCTCGGTGCCTACTCTAACCTGGGGTCCCACTCGGCAACTCTGGGCATTAGCTTGCCTAATCTCCACAACGGCCCCATCAACGCCGGGGATGCCTGGCTCCACCCTGGGGATTCCCAGTAGGGACCATCCCACAGGGAAAGCCAGGATGGGTTCCCCAGCGGTATACAGCGCCGGGACGCCCCTTTGCTGGGGCAGCTGTGCGCTTTACAAGTATACAACATTTAACATTTAACATTTAGTGTGGCGGGCGGATCCTAATTCGTTTTGCGGGACGCCGCACCTATGGTGAGCGGTCCCTTTTGCACCAACGATGGCGGGTGGACTTTGTCCGTCCGCCATCGTAATCAGCCCTTAAGTCTCCTATTCATTAGTGACGTAGCCAAGCAGCTGCACTCTCACTATGGATTAGCATCTGCTTCAATCAAGAGGCAAAGGCGACCAGGGAAATTATTATGGAATACCTTGATTTAGATAATGGACTTGCCATCCCGCGGTTAGCCTATATAAGTAAAATGGACAATATATTGAATTTATCAATTTTGTTGGATTAACCGGACAAAATTAGGAAATCGGGGAGGGAAAAGAGCAAACAGATTTTCTTAGGTCATTGCCCTGCCCAGAGGTTTGTGAGTGAAGTGAATAGAAAGGCTGTTAAATTATATTCTGACTTTCAGATATTTGAAAATGATGCCTTGTTTCGCCCTCTCCCTGTCATGGTGAGAAAGGTCCCTCCTTCTCCGCTTTGGGGCGGGCGCTGTGGCGGCTCTTGAGTCCCCGTGTTGGGCACACAGGGGGCGCTCTCGGGAACAGCTTGTCCTTGTGAAAATCATTCAGATCAGCCCTTGTTGAACTCCATGTTCTTCTGTACCTTTTAAGATTATATTTTAAAACCTTTTTAAAACTGCTTTTAAGATGCTTGGGCTTTAGGAAGTCCAAGGACCCACTTCTTACGGTGCGTCAAGCACTCTGCGCCTTTTTAAAAGCTGCTGTAAGATGGAGGAGATCTATGTAGGAGTCACAGGATGTGTTATTCCCTCTTAGAGTATGTTCTGGCTGCTAGATTATATATTTGTATTCGCATATTGGCATGGGTGTCTCGCAGGGTGAGGGGGGTTGCTATCCATAAAATTGGATTTGACTTTTGTGTACCTTTTATCACCCCTTTCTCCTATTGATGTGTACGTTTTATGTGTCCTTCATGGCTATGTATTTGTCGAATAAAGTAATTTTGACTTGACTTGAAGTTATGAAATCACTCATTTCACTGTTTCAAAATCTCTGTAAGTGGCGCATTAAGACTGTCCAAATGCTTTAAGGCATGTTTGTTGTAATGGCATCTGGCCGGCGCAATATATTTAAAATTAGAGGTGGGCGTACCCGGCGTAATACTCTCAAGTGTAATTACTCGTAATTATCACAAAACGACTCTTTATTACGCATAATTGTGTGAGAAGTGTCATCCAGCATTCAACGCGTCCAGTATGGGCCCAAGGATGCGCGTTGCTCTCAATGCTGCAAGGCTCGGACAGCAGAGGCCGGCAGCCGCCTGCTGTCTCTTCGTTTGTTGTTCTGTAATTTCACATCACAAGAGTAATACGTAATCATTGCCATTACAGTAATGACTCCGGCGTAATTACTATTTCTCCCAGGCCTGTTTTAAATGTACAATTTATTGCTCTATATTCTAGTATTGGCTCGGAGGGCAGCTCCGCCCGTTGTTCGAAGCCCTTGCTGGGAAACAGCCTTTACAACGAGCTTTTTTCCTCCTTGTGCCTTTACCAAGCACCTGAATATGCATTTACAATGCATGCCAATACCCAGGCCCAGGAAATGTGTGAGGCCCCCCTAATTTGCATACAGCGTGAAATCACAAAACATGACATCACGGGAAGTGCCATAAATTGTTTATTTTTAAGCGAGTTTGCATGAAGCAACTTTCTTGGTGAGGATATCAGTAAAACAATACCATAAATATTAACACTATTAGAATAAGCACATATTTTGCATTTCAATTAACTGGACATACATTATGTAAGTCACACTGGATGGAAAGTTTTAGCCTAGGTCTCTCCAAAACGGATAAGTTCAATCAGATGTTAACAATTTGTTTCCAGATTAGTGCATTAGATACGTATATGTTCATGCAGTATTTATATAGGACAGGGAATGAGCCCCTCAAGTCATGCAGCCCTAGACCATGTCTATGAGGCCCACACAAGGGACAGCCAGTTGCTGAGCCGTTCCCACCATGGTCCAGCTCAGCAAACCACAGGGGAGGCCATTCCTCCTCTAGCACTTGCAGCATCCAGAAATGGCTGGGATCCCTTGATGAAAAGAATCAATCCCTAACTTCTAAAAGTAAAGAACATGCTCCACCGAACCTATCCCTTGGCACCCACCTGGGACAGACGTCAGCTTTCCATCAATTCTTTGCAGGACACTGAGCGTGCTGGTTTCACCAAGATGCTGTATACATGGAGGTCACCAAATATCACTGAGTTCACTTTGAGGTTTTCATTCCATGACACCCTGTCCTAAATCAGACTCCGATTCTCATTAACATATACAGAATACTGGGAAAGTTATGCATCTTCAAACAAGCTTTCTTGGTTCTCCTACTTGACCAAATTGTTTGATCTTGGGCAAATCATGTTCTTCCTGTACCTTTAACTCCTTATCAGCCATTCTCTCATGAGCTGATTGGCCATTATCTCAAAGATTTTAAGGTGAGTGCTGCTCGTTCTGGGATGATTCATTCCCACTGTTTACATTTCTCAATTTTAGCAACTCTAAAGGTGAAAATGTTTAATAAAGTGACCTGTTTATGGCACCTACTTTGGTACAAGTCCTCCATCCCAGTTACCATGTTAGTAAACGCTGCCCTCTTGCACCGCTGTAAAGGAAAGCCATTGTTAAGACAATGCCACTAGGCTATGCTGCTTCAGGCTTACCAGTTACACTGTTTGTTTTATACACCATATTGATTATACTACATCTCTGAATCAGTTCCTTGGCAAGCGAAAAGGGTTAGCCGTTTGATATCCTGCAGGAACTCACTACAGTATGCTGTGCAAACATCTCAAAGAAAAAGCAGAGCAATCCGGCAAACTGCCTTCCTCTTTTGGTCGGCCTCCCTAGACTGCACCCTGGCGGTGATGTCCAGGGGAGTGAAGGCCTCTCCTGACTTGCAGCGCTGGACCATGGCTGTGATGTGCAGGGGAGTGAAGGCCTCTCCTGACTTGCAGCGCTGGACCATGGCTGTGATGTCCAGGGGAGTGAAGGTCTCTCCTGACTTGCAGCGCTGCACCATGGCTGTGAGGTGTAGGTGAGTGGACCAGTGGTGTAGCAATGGTGCCATGGGTCATGGCTACTGCAAGGTAAATGGACCACTCTCGCCCCTCCCCCCTCCCGATCCCAAAGATGGATATACAATACATCCAAAATTCTGGTAAATATGGTCCAAAGCACCCCGGACTCCGGTGCCATTGAACCTTCTGCACTAATGATGCCTAACACCCAGGGAGGGGCCACATTCCGTGGGCCTCGCAGTCAGAGTCCTGTAAAAGACAGACATAATCTAGGCACATAGGAGACCAAACACCCTACAGTTCCACTTTCACGGCACCTGCTGCACTTTAATTAGCCACGCCTCTACAAGGGGTTTCACAATCATGGTCCTGTGAGGCCTGGCAGCGGATGAACATGGTTGAGAGAGGAGGGGAAACTGTGCCGTAGCAGCGGTGCATTGAGCCCTGGGGCAAACAAGGTAAATTGTTCCTCCGTCCACTGAGTGGACAGTAAAATACAGCCATAATGTAAGTACATTGGCCCCAATACCCCACAAGGCAACAGTGACACTGCACTTGCTAGTCTATCTATAGCTACAACCCTCAGAGCCATGGTCCAGGGCTGGGAAGCCTAGGCCACAAGGATCCCTTTCTTGGGTCTCGGAGCACTAGACCAAGGCTTTAAATCCGAGGACAGAATAGGCTTTTCCGGGTCCTCACAGCTCTAGGCCTTGGCTCTGAGGTGCATGGGAGAAGGGACCAGTGGCATGGCTTTTGATGCAAAACGATGCCGGACAGTAAAACTCAGCAATACGTTTGGGGCACTGGCTCCTTGCCACCCATGAACCTTGGTGCCATAGCACCTGCTGCACTGATAGCTACACCCATGTGAGAGCGACCCCCCCATGGTCTCATACCCATTGAATTGTGCCTCAAAGCTCATGGGTGGGCACTCCCTTCCCTGGGCATCCAACCATGTCTGAGGGGCCCAGGGGAGAATCTGCCCTCAGCCTCAGAGTGCAGAAACATACATGCTGTGAGGCCTATGAAAGAGAGGCAAGTCGCACAGCAATGGTGCTATGGCCCTGGTGCAGAGGAAAAGCGCCCCCTCAACTTTGTCCACTGCCTGCACACTAAAATACTGCCATAATTTGGGGTCCTTGGGCACCTAATACCCCTGGCTTGGTACTAGGTGTAGCTGAAGGAGTCTACATCCCTTGGGCCTTGCAGCACTAGACCATGGCTTGGCACCCTAGTGTGCCCCGCTCCCAACCCCTCCAGTCTTGGGCCTCTCAACCATGAGCTAGAGCAACGAGACCCAGGATAGCGGAGTCCAGTGTAATGGAGGTCTCTTCCCTGCGTCTCGCAACAATGGTCTGGCACTGCACGCCCAGTGAATGGGGGGGTTTCTCTGCTGGACATTCCCCATGATCCAGAGCTGTAAGGAGCAGGGGTGGGTAGGAGCTTTCCCCTGGGCCTCACATCTATGATCTAGCGCTGTGAGGCCAAGGGGGTGTGGTCCCACGCCACTATGTCCCCAGCAGTGGTCTAGCACTGCTAGGCCAAGGGGAGGGTGGTCCCATCTCCAGAGTGGGTCCCATCCCCTGGTCCTCCAATCTACAGGCTGGAGTGGCAAGGCCCATGAGACGTGGCCCTCACATCAATGGTCAAGTCTACCTGCAAGTCGCTGAGGAGAAGAGTCTCCTTTCCTCGTCCACATAGATGTGACCCATCACTGAGTCCCAGGAGAAGGGGGCAGTCCTCTGAAGCTCACAGGCATGGTCTAGCAGTGTGATCCATAGGAGATTGGCCAATTTCTAATTTTGGTTTCACAGGGTGCTTTGTGCTTTTTGAGACACTTTGTGTTTGCTGAGACATCCGAAGTTTCTTGCGTAGCACAGGAACTGCAAGTCACAGAGAAGCTTTTTGGAACTTCATTTTAAATCTATGCCTCTGACACAAACCATCTTAAAATAATTCAGCTGGAGACTGAGTTTATTGATTGTGATTGCTATTCATACTATATGTGATTTTTGATCCTGTTACCGCATCCTGGAGTAAGTCTTAACTACTCACTATTTCAAACTTTGATTGACACGTTTAGAAAATGAACTCTGGTCTTCATATGGAATGAGGTGCTAAAGCTTTTAAACACCAGTAGCAAATATCAGTTTCTAGCCGTGTCTAGTAGTAACGTCCACCACAGGACCCTGTCCAGTGGGTATGTTTCGGCCGGGGAACTCTGCTATTCGACATCTAATCTCAGCTTTACCATTTCACTCGAATATGATGGAAATAAACGCTATAACTAGAATGACATTTCCCTGAGACGGGCACCCCCTTGGCCAGTGAACTAGCTGTAAATGTGGAATGAGGAGACACATTTTCTAACCCCGGCCTCCCACCTGAACAAATTGTGTGCTCCTGGGCAATCACTTTTCTTAACTTATTGCTGTGCTCCTTTTTTGGGCAATGTTGGGAGTGTTTTCATTCCATTTAAAAACTGCTAGAAAGCGTATGATTACAGCATGGACTACGGTCCTGATTATGACCACAACAGTCTACCCGCTGTATTATGACTTTGGCGGTTGCACTGCCACAGTACAGCTGCAACCAGGCAGAGGCTGCGATATGCTGGCGGTGCCGCAGCACCGCCGAGCATATTACGATTTACCCCACTGCCATCCTGTTCATGGTGGTGAGACTGCCATGAAAAGGGTGCTGGTGAGGCAACTAAGAGGGCCATATGAGGGCCCCCTGTGCCTCTGTGCATGGGGTGAGTGCAGAGGGGATCCATGTTGTGCCCCCCTGTATTTTTGCACCTCCAGTTCCTGCATGGGAAGGAATGCATGAGATGGTGCATTCTTTCCTGTGCAGGACCATCCTGCTGCAGTCTCATGGCAGCGCCTTTCTAAGTCTCCCCTATGAGCCGTAGAGAGGCCCCGCTGCAGCACAGCCGCCCGCCGAGGATTACAGTTGTAATCCGGGGGTTGGTGTGGGGATGGGTTTGGTAGTCCTCCCATGGAACACTGGTGTGGTGATCCACAGGAGGACCAGTGAGCATATTACGAGTTGCCTCACCGCCATCCGTTTCCTTGCGGTAAGACTGCCATGAAAAGAGTGGTGGAGGCAACAAACGGGGCCCTAACAGGGCACTCTTGTGCCTCTGTGCATGGGGTGCGTGCGGGAGGGGCACATGTTCTGCCGCCCTGTATTTTTGCACCCCTAGTTCCTGCACGGTACAGAATTCATGCCATGGTGCATTCCTTACCGTGGAGGAACGTACAGTGGCAGTTCCATGGCGGTGCCTTTCTAAGACACCGCTGCAGCACAGCCGCCCGCCAAGGATTAGAGGTGTAATCAGGGGGGTGGTGTGGGGATGGGTTGTAGTCCTCCCATGGAGCACTGGTGTGGTGATCCACAGGAGGACCAGTGAGCACATTACGAATTGCCTCACCGCCATCCCTTTCCTTGCGGTAAGACTGCCACGAAAAGAGTGGTGGTGAGGCAACAAACGGGGCCCTCACAGTGCACTCTTGTGCCTCTGTGCATGGGGGTGCGTACAGGAGGGGCACGTGTTCTGCCGCCCTGTTTTTTTGCAGCCCCAGTTCCTGCACGGTACAGAATTCATGCCATGGTGCATTCCTTATCGTGCAGTGAAAGAAGTGCCCAGTCACAGGGTATATTCACCGAAATGCAATATAGTGGTAAATGTATAGCCAGATCCACTGAAACAAAGCAATTGTATGGCCAGGGTGGTTTTCCCATAGCTATGGAATTGCCACATTTGCCACATAATCCATCATCTGCTCCATAATCTACAGATTATTGCCCTAAAGAATGTTTTTTTGCTCTAACGGTTCAAAAGTTACTAAAACCCAGCAACCTGTTGCCAAGCAATGAAAGGCCCATGTCAAAGGTTCACTGGACACCTATTGTTTTCTTATTACTGTGTTTGGGTGTTGAATAGATCCTAATGGGGGCAGGCTCTGCACCGACAGTGTTAACAAGCGTAAAATGAGAGAAGAATTAAGTAATACTGTGATCGAATATACTGCATTACACTGCATACATTTTTTACCACATAATTTAGTGAACACTCCTGCACAATTGAGCTGTCCTCTGCTGCATAATTACAGTGGGCCTGTGCATTGCCTTTACAGCAAGTAGAAGTGTGTCACAGTCCAGGCTCTACTAATTTAACCAACCGTTTGTTCCTGGGCAAATAATGATCTCCTTGTTCCTCCTTTAGTGATTTGACCTTGTGGCAGTCTTTTGAAATAACCTTCAGGGCACACTCTCAGTACAGGTCCTTAGAACAGGTTCCATGCACCCATTTAAGGCTCTTTGCATCCTGGTAGCTGAGGGCTCTACTGAAGTTGCCGTGCACGGGACCCCTCGTGTGCTGCACTGCGTCCCTGTCTGCTGTCCACAAGCATCTCTTTCACAGCTCATCAAGGGCTGAAAGAGAGGCGCTTGTCGTTTGAAGGGTTAAAAGGGCGGGATTTGGGGTGTCCTGCAGTGCCTCTGCGGGTAGTGTGAGACTGGATCCCCAATCAGAGGACGTGATTAGCCTGGGAGAGGCCCTCTGTTCCCTGAGCATCCTACTTATGATGAAGAGCTGCGAGGCCCCCCAGGCCCATTTCCTTGTGCCTCGCACGCAGTCATGGCAGTGTGGTGAGGCCCAGGGAAGTGCCTCCTTGCACTTAATATTTCCAGAGGTGCACGCACGTGATTGCGAGGCGAGGCCTTGGGCATCGCAGCGCTACATGACAGTTGTGAGGCCCAAGACAGGAGCTTTAGAAGTCCGTTGTTGGTCGGTGGGCGGGGGCCCTGGGCATCTGTCCACACATCCCATGCCTAGCGCCGGCCCTGCCAATACCATTCATTTAAGGTAATTTGGGTGGTGGGGTCTTCCCCCACAAATATATTGTTTTCAAATCTAAAAACTACGTGTGGTATTGGCATGCGTTGTAAATGCATATTCGCGGTAAACACATGAATGCTAAAAAATGCGTGGCAAGGCGCACAATGTATTTACATGCATTGTACCGTCGTACAACCGTGCTATGTAGCCGCCCACAGCCCTGTTAACACCCCTCCCCACCAAAGCTCAGGTTTAGTTGCACCTGATGCAAGATACACAAGCCATTAATATAAAGTGTGAAAGTCATCCCAAACCACCCCTTCCCTCCCAGGCCCAAGTCCGCAAACGCTCCCCAGAGCCAGGTGGCATCAGACTTTTCTTGTCAGCCCAGAGCCATGCAGCAGACCTCAGTGTTCAGAGGCCACCAGGCACTACACAAACATGCAGAAGAAATGTTATGTTATAAATGTTATGTTATAAATTGTTTATATAGCGCCTATCACCGCCGGTCTCTAAGCGCTAAACAAAAGAACCTAACACACTGTTACCCCAAACCCTCAGCTGTCCCCCCAATTAAGCTGGAGTCAATGCCTTTCTGAAGGGTAGTAGCTGTGATTCTTCCTTCAGAGTGGCCGGGAGCTCATTCCACAGTTGCGGGAGAAGCACAGACAGGGCCCTGCCGCCTCTGGTTTTTAGCTTAAACCTGGGTTGGATCAAATTGAAAGTTTTTTCCTGAGTGCAGAGATCTACCAGGAACATATCTCTTCAGACGTTGCTTAATGTACTCTGGGGCTTTCCCAAAGAGTGCCTTATGGGCCACACAGAGACACTTAAACTGAACTCTGAATTTCACCGGTAGCCAGTGCAGATTCTGGAGCAGGGGGGTTGCGTACGAATTTCTGGGCAGGGAGTAGATCAGCCTTGCTGCGTCGTTCTGTACTACCTGCAGCTTCCTCAACAGCTTCTGTGGCAAGCCGAGATATAAGGCGTTGCCTTAATCAAGTCTTGAGATAACTGTGGCAGATACAATCGATTGCAGGGTGGAGGCTGATAAGATGGGGACTAGCTTTCGTAGTTGCCTCAACACACCTGTGCACGAGCCAACCACAGCTGAAACTTGAGGGGCCATTGAGAGGTCTGCATCGATCCTCAGACCCAGGCTTTTTACCACCATCCCAGGAGAGGGAGTAGTTCCTAACTCTGGGGGCCAATACAGGTCACTCCAGGGATCCTCTTTGTTGCTGATCAACAGCACCTCCGTTTTGTCAGCGTTCACTTTCAACAGATTGTTGGTCATCCAGTTGACCGTGAAGCTGAGCAGATTCCTCACTGATTCCTGGGCCTCTTTGGTGTCTTCCAGCTGGACCAATAGCTGGGTATCATCTGCGTAATTGCATAACATAAAGGTAGTATCATTTGAGTCCTGCCAGGCCGGTACATGAAAGAATAGACACACACCTCACCCAGACCTCCTCCATCTTCTCACCTTGCTACTTGCAAACGATAGAGGCAGACACTGCCCAAGATGTCCTCGCCCACCTGGACACGTGCAGCGGACAGGACAGGCATCGCAGCTTGAAGTGGACTGTACTGCCCACAACAAAACCGAGCGACAGACGCTCCACCCTGAGAAACCCTTACACACCCCTTACCCCTCCAGCCTTTTGATTAACATTTTGATTTTTGCATGTTTTTGTTTTTGAATTAAATACAATTAGTGGATTTGTTTGCCTTACCCTTGCTTCTGTGTTTTTGTCTTTTTGTTTTGAGGTTTAAGTAATACAAATTGTTTGGGTGAGGTCCCCAGTTTCCAGGAGTGATTCACTGGGGGTCCACAGTAGACAAAAGGTTAAGAAACACAGTCCTAGATTCATATCAGCCACACACTGACGTCATCATGACATCACGCTGAGGACATTTAGTCTCATCTTGAAGTTATGAAGCCCCCTCCTGGAGGTGTCAGGTTATCACCCTGGAGTAAAACAACCCAACCCTTAAGTCCTCATGGAATCATCCTGAAGTTGTCAAGTTGTCACCCTGGAGCGATGGAGTCCACCCTGAAGCCTCTGGATTTGGGACAAACTTTTTAATCCGCTCGCTTTATTGGAGGAATTTAGTGATCACACTTTACTCATGTAATGTGGAATTACGATTACATTGTGTCGCTCTTTCTGTCGAGTTAGAGGCTGATTATGAGTGTGGCTGTGTGGGCGCAGGGTGGCACGCCTCCGGCTCACTCTCACAGGGCCAAACTGCACTGCAGACCCCACGCCGGAAGTACAAGCTGTAATCCGAGCAGGCGGTCCTGCGGTGGCTGGCCCACAGCACGGCCTTTCAAAGGCTCATGGGAGAGCCGTAGGACGTCAGCGCCATTGGACAGCCACAGCATGCTGCAGCGTGGCATGGATTGTAAAGTCCGAGCCATGCTGGAACTGGGGGTGCAGAAAGACTAGGGGGCATCTCATGTTTCTCCTGCACGCAGCCCCGTGCACCGAGACACCAGGGGGCCCTGTTGGGCCCACCTAAGTTTCCTCACTGCCACCCTTTTCATGGCAGGCTCACCGCCATAAAAAGGAGGGCAGTGAGGAAGCTCATACGATGCTTGGTGCTGCTGCAGGGGCACCACCGAGCAGATTGTGGCCTCGGTCAGAGGCCGCGCCACAGCCAGGGATCGCGTATCCCTCGCGGTTGCAGGGGTCTCTGGGGTCTGACCGCCGTTTTACAAGTTCAGTGGTCAGACCCCAGAATTTCCACATAATTGTTGCACCAGTAAATGTTTGTCACTCTGAAGTAATCTCAAGACTGCCCTAGAGTAGTCTTTGTGGTGACTCTAGAGCCACTTAATTAAAAAATTCTGTGATGACGTCACTAGATAGTTAAGGGAAAAGCCCAGCTGATGTCATCGAATGACTTCAGAATGACTGCAGGAAGAGCTTCCTTTTGACTTGAGTCAAACGCACCAGTCCCCCACCCCAGCAGACACCACCACAGTGTGTCTCCACGAGATGAAAACTGCCCCGGTCTGCAATTGTGGGCCATATTTTTAGCTATATGATTCGCTAATGTGTGGGCCAGTTTTATTGTAGTGACAGGACCTGTTGCCTGTTCCAGTTCGACCCTGCACCCCTCCCCCCATGAGTGCCCACACACCGCTGACCGGTGCAGGAAGTGGTGAGAGGTGCCCATGTGGCTCTGCCAGGCGCAGAATAAGCACTGCTGCCTCCAGAACTGGGTGGCATCTAGCCATTAAATACGTAATTTGCACAGAAATAGGACAGAAATAAAACGAAATGCGCTCCATAAAAGCGTCAGACGGGTGACTGAGTGCCTGAAAGAGCCAGCAACGGAGCAGAAACGAGCACAGCTAGTGGAACTCTCCCAGCGCACCCACTGCACCTCACTGCAGCCTGACTGGGTGTAGGAGAGTAGGATCTGCTTACTATGGTTACCCCCACATTTTGCTGATGTTTCCCTGTTTCTCGACTTTAGTCTGGCTGGGGCCCTGCTATCCAGGACCCCAGCCTACCTGCTTCCTCTCTAAATTGTTTTCCAGTCCCTTAGGTATACTTTAGATTGGAATCTGGGGTACCCTTATAAGTCCCTAGTATATGGTACCTTAGGTACCAAGGGCATAGGTACCCCAGAGGCCTACCAGGGGCTGTTGCATGTATTGTGCCATCCCTGGGATGCCTTCCAAAATGACACCACAGGACTGCTACTGCAGCCTGGGTAAGGTGGTGCATGCACCCCTTACACAGATATAGGATACCTATATCTACCTTAAATCACTACACATATAAACCTATCAGTCACCCCTATGGCAGGCCATTCAATCCTGAAGGCAGGGTGCTTGGTTTTGTGAGAGAGGGTGTCCATGCATGAGCAGGGCCCCTCTGCAGCCTTCGGAATCTATTCTCAGGGGTTGTTCTGTGATGCAGCCAGACCATATACTCTTAAGTGCATTATGACCTCACTGTAAATGCTAACTTTGGAATGGCTGCAAGTAAATATGTTGTGTTTGGTGTCAAACACTTTGGAATCATGCCCCCCCTCCCAGTCCTGGCGGCGGGGGGTTTGATCCCAGCCTACTAGAGGGAGAGACATGTCCACATCGGTATACCCGGTACCAGTTTAAAAGATCCCTGGCATCACAAAATGGATGCTGCAGCCACAGACACGAGTCTGGCCTCCTGCTGCTGGACGAAATTCCGGCAGGGGAGGCCTGGACAATAGGTTTCCTGTCACAGGGAGGTTTAACCACCTCCCAGGCAGGCTTTAGTGTATTGGGGCTGGGTAGGTGCACTTCAAGAGTGCTTTGAAGTCTGCACTGGGGGTACATTTAGTGTCCCTGTGCATAGTCCAGTTCAAACCGGTTGCAGGAGCACTTAGTCCCTGCTCTGACATGAAACTGGACAAAGGAAATGGGTGTAGCCACCCCTCTTTCCAAACCCTCACATAGGTGGGTCCCCAAACTGTGTCTAACCCCTTCCTTGGGTATAAGAAAGGAACCCCTGATTACAGGACTTTAGATTGCACCTGGACAAAACTCTGCTACAGAAATCCTGGAACTTCGACGATCTACACGACTAGATGACTGAAGAATCTCCCTTGGAGTAAAGGAGTTACTCCCCTGCTTGGCAGGCACCAAAGACGCATCTGCCGGTTTGCATCTCCAAAGCTCCCGCCGGACTCCAAAGTATTTGCAACACAGGAGGTTGGTTTCCAGACTTCCCAGAGGCCGAACCAAATCCCCAGCAAAGCTGTGACCTGTAGCCTTCGTGGGTACCGTGGAACCGGAACCCCTGGACACTGTTCACATTTGCAAGTGCATTAGCTTCTCGACATTCCTTAAGGCTGTGCTTTGGGTTATGATTAGCCCAGACCCCAAGCACCTTTTCCACTGAAGATTGCTGGCCTACACTCCACGAGTGTTCTGTGAGCCAGCCCTCTGTGTTTTCGCTTGAGGTACCTTTGCGATCCCTGGTCTGTCAACTGGTGGGTCCCTGTGAAGAAAACTTAACTTTAATTGGGCTTCCCTGGTTGCTCCAGATGTACCCTGACTCTCCACCACTTGGTGAGTCCCCCGGACGTTGCTGGTCCGCACCAAAGCATCTTTCTTCTTCCTGCATGGGTTGCTGTTCCAAGGATTGTTGGGTCCAATCCAGGCACCAACACCGCAGCACTCAACATCCTTTGTGGGACAGCTTGAATCCAGCTCCTGGTTGTCGTCAACGACATCAGTGGGCATTCGTCTATCATGCCCCTGTTCACTGGCAAGCGAACCAGACTCTGTCCCCTCTGCTTTCTGGTTCTTCTCATCTTCGATCCAGGCTTGGATCACACTGAACACTTCTCTCCTCGACGGCAGCAGGACTTTCCAGCTGATCGCCATTGAAATCAACTATGATTCCCGACACCAAAAGACACCTATGCACCCAGCTTTCCTGGGTGAGGCAACTTGAATACTCCAGTGCTCCTGTGGGTGTTGGCCCTAGAACCCCTTAAGTCTAAAGGGGTTTGCTCAAAGTCCTCTCCTAAGTGTCCTTAATCTTTAAATTTCCAATCCCGACTTTCCCCATAGAAGATAATGGCGATTCGCGGCTGTGTTTTCACACTGCACAAATCCCCCGTGGGTCCCCTATGCCACTACCTTGTGTGGTTCCTTGTGGTCCCAGCGTTTCTACAGGCTCTAGACCTTGTGTCTTGTCAAATCGTGGTTCTTATACCACTTTCTTAATATAAGCTTTGGTTTGCCCATACAGGCCTAACGTATATTGTGCTAATTTACTATGATATATTAAGTGTTACATATGTGCTTTGACCTCAAGCCTCATACAGAGACTAGTAGGGTGTGTTTAGTAATAAATACATATATTTTATATATGTACCTGGTGTCGTTCTCCTTTCATTTGATCATTCATGAGATTATAGACTGGAAAAACAAGCTGCTTTACATTCCTTCAAGACTTAGCCTGAAGGCTGCTCTCCACAGCTACCACTAGGATAGCTTTCATTAAAGGTTGTCTTAAACCTACCATCAATAAGGGTCATTTGGACTGGTGCAAGGTGCCCACTAGAATAGTGGACAGCATGTGCCAGGCCAACGTCTCACACCCTCTACCAGGGTAGACCTTACAGCTGCATATCTAGCAGAAGCTTCCAGGGCACCCACTGCACTTCGCTGCAGCCTGAGTGGGATACCATCTGCTGGGGTAGAATGTAGTACTGAGCACCTAACAGAATTCCCCCAGTGCCACCAGTGTACTTCACTGCAGGAGACAGGTGTACCCTCTGCCAGTGCAGAACTTAGAACTGCATATCTAACAGAACTCTCCCAGTGCACCCAATGCTCTTCCTTGCAGCCTGTCACGAGAGCCTGTGTCAGAGTAGAACATATCACTGCATAACTAGAACAACAAATGTACCCATGCATCCACTGCAGTGCACTGCATCCTCCTGGGGCGCTTAGTGTCAGAGCAGAAACTCCGGCAGAGCCAGCAAACCTCTCCCAATGCACGCACTGCACTTCACTGCATTCTTCCTAAGGAGCCAAGTGTCAAAGCAGAACACAGCACTGAAACCTACTAAACCACTCCAAAAGCATCCACTGCACTTCACTGCAGCCGGACTGAGGAGCCACTTGTCAGAGCAGAAAGAAGCACTGCACAGCTAGCAGAACTCTTCCAATGAACCCACTGCATCCTTCCTGGGAACTAAGTGTCAGAGCAGGACACAATCCTACAGACTTAGCAAAACCTCTCTAAAGCACCCACTGCACCTCACTGCAGCCTGACTGGGACATTATGTGTCAGGGAAGAACATGTAAATGGGAATCTAGAAGAAATCTTCCAGTGTACCCACTGTGGGTACCCAGCAGTGGCAGTGTCAGGGTAAAGCATAGCACTGCACATTTAGCAAAGCGCTCCCAGTGCACCCGCTGTACCTCACTGCACACTGCCTGGCAGTGCCAGCGTCAGGGCAGGCCATAGCACTGCACATTTAGCAGAACTCCCCTATTGCCCCTCCTGTACCTCACTGCAGTCTACTGAGGAGTGCCAATGCCAAGGCAAGACATAGCTCTGCACCTCTAGCAGAACATTCCTAGAGCCCCTGCTGCACCTCAATCGTGCGTACTCATGCTGGCACAGCTCAGGCTGGTCAGGGCTCATGTGTACTCATGCTGGACAGAGCTCAGGCTGATCAGGGCTCATGTGTACTCATGCTGGACAGAGCTCTGGCTGGTCAGGGCTCATGTGTACTCATGCTGGACAGCGCTCAGGCTGGTCAGGGCTCATGTGTACTCATGCTGGCAGAGCTCAGGCTGGTCAGGGCTCATGTGTACTCATGCTGGCAGAGCTCAGGATGTTCATGGCTCATGTGTACTCATGCTGGCAGAGCTCAGGCTGGTCAGGGCTCATGTGCACTCATGCTGGCAGAGCTCAGGCTGGTCAGGGCTCATGTGTACTCATGCTGGCAGAGCTCAGGCTGGTCAGGGCTCACGTGTACTCATGCTGCCAGAGCTCAGGCTGGTCAGGGCTCATGTGTACTCATGCTGGGCAGAGCTCAGACTGGTCAGGGCTCATGTGTACTCATGCTGGGCAGAGCTCAGGCTGGTCAGGGCTCATGTGCACTCATGCTGGCAGAGCTCAGGCTGGTCAGGGCTCATGTGTACTCATGCTGGCAGAGCTCAGGCTGGTCAGGGCTCACGTGTACTCATGCTGCCAGAGCTCAGGCTGGTCAGGGCTCATGTGTACTCATGCTGTACAGAGCTCAGGCTGGTCAGGGCTCATGTGTACTCATGCTGGGCAGAGCTCAGGCTGGTCAGGGCTCATGTGTACTCATGCTGGGCAGAGCTCAGGCTGGTCAGGGCTCATGTGTACTCATGCTGTACAGAGCTCAGACTGGTCAGGGCTCATGTGCACTCATGCTGGCAGAGCTCAGGCTGGTCAGGGCTCATGGGTACTCATGCTGAGCAGAGCTCAGGCTGGTCAGGGCTCATGTGTACTCATGCTGGACAGAGCTCAGGCTGGTCAGGGCTCTCGTGTACTCATGCTGGGCAGAGATCGGGCTGGTCAGGGCTCATGAGCTCTCATGCCTTTGCAGAGCTCAGGCTGTTCAGGTCAGGGCTTATGTTTACACATGCTGGGCAGACCTCAGGCTGTTCAGGGATCATGTGTACTTATGCTGGGCAGAGAAAATGGACCGGGACCTAGGACCCGAATGCCTCAACACGCGCCTATCCTTTTACACCCCCACCCGCCAACTTCGATCGTCCAATCAAGCCCTCGTCGCAATTCCACGCATCCATAAATCCACCATGGGGGGAAGATCCTTCTCCTATTTAGCGGCCAACACCTGGAATTCTCTCCCCACCCACCTCCGCCTTACACAGAACCACCTCTCCTTCAGAAAACAACTAAAAACTTAGATATTCGATAAGTAAAGTACCCCCTCCCTCAAGCGCCTTGAGACCCTCTGGGTGAGTAGTGCGCTATACAAATGTTAAACTTGAACTTGGATTCAAACTAGCCTTGCTGATCAGGGGTGTTACCCTGATACTGGTCCCAGGAAGCACTTTTCATGTAGGGCAGCTATATTTCTGCAACTTGTCAGCACGCTTTTACAAAAACCAATCATGGTATGGTCATTTTAGTGTGTTTTATTATATGGCAACTACAATACCTGTACATGTTGCACACGTCTTTATTCTGGTGGTTCCATAAAGGGCTCGGCGCAGAAGTATAGCCTTGTATTTGGTATTAAGAAGCTCGCAGTGCATTTTCTCAATTTCCCATTAGTGTTAGGCTGACTTTAGACAGTCCTATGTTTACAGCAGAACCATTCCTGCATCTTTTGCAGTTGAACTCAACATATGGAATGGTGGAGGACTAGTACCTGACATCAATTAGTATAATAGCTTATATCTCTCTTGGATTTTATATGTTTTATGTCGTTCTCTTCTTACGGATATTGAACATGTAAATAGGAATATGTTGTCAAATTGATGATTGTAAGGCAAACATGTAATGGTTTTAACTAACTATACACAATAAAATCTATTATTATTATTATGGTCCTAGGATGTTGTTTCCGGTTCAGGGAAGACATGGCTTGGCAGTTCGGGCTGGACTGTTCCAATGATGCACAGGGTCAGACTGATTTGCATAAAGCTGGGTATGAACTAGAGTGGTGAAGTGAGCTAAAGAAGGATGATGGATTCAACCCAGATCTGTAACTGGGGGCGAGTGTCTGAAAGTTACAGCGCTCCATCCATCATCTCCTTGTGTTTGCATTTTTTTTTAACTCAGCCCGAAAGTAGCGCCGAGGGTTTATGTGCCTGCTGCAAAAACAGATTTGTTTTTTATGTGGATCGCTGAGTGGATTAGTGAAGCCAGCCTTTTCAAACACTTCAAAACAAGAGCAAAGGTGTATGGAGAGATGAGGCGCCCTTTTACTGTGTGGTGGTGGAAGTCATGGGAAAGGGGGGACGTCAAGAAAAGAGTTTTCCACCGGGTGCCATCTTTGCTGAAGTTGCCCCCCTGCGCGCTGGAATTATTCACACTGAGACGTGGAGCACAGCGCCTGCTAAGCAGAGCTTAGCACTGGCAGAATCATAAAGTCCAGGGATGGGGGTCGGATGGAAGGGGTGCTGGGCTCATATTTGATTTGCCCGGACTCAGCAAAGGCCTGCCCGCGTGCGCAGGAAGCATTCCCTCGCACCCTCGTCACCCATCTGATGGCATTACCGCCCCCTGAGACGTGATAACACAGTTTCCCTGCCGCCCCCGCTCTCTGCGCCCCCCCTCTCCCCCTGCTGCTGACTGCGCCCAAACCGGACCCTAATGAGATCTCAGCTCCTTTTCTGCCCATGGAGGCAAAAAGAGACAGCTCGCCTGTCCAGAGCCATCGAAATCACAAGAGACAGCGGCGGGGGGCGGCGGTACCCAGGGAGCGGGGGGCGAGGACTGTCCAATCAGCAGCAGCTCTCAGTCCGGCTCCCCTCGGTTTCCTCTTGTCTCCCGATTCTGCCCTGAATGAAGCACTCTCTTCACCTTACCTCCACCAACCACACCAACCGCACCCCACACCTGCCATGACCACCAAACCTGCTCCGCGCTATTTACAAAGAAAATAAAAACAAGCGGGTCTGCCAGCACACTCTTTAATAAGTATCTAAACAAATGACGTACACCATAGCCATAATGATGGCCTCGATAGCGATAACAGTAAAATGAAATATCACCCGTGACGTCATCGATGGCGTCTGTCCCAACTCGAGTGAGGTCCCGAGAACCCCACGAGGGGTCAAGCTATACTTAAGCACGGACTTAACATGGTGTGACTGACACATGACATCACAAACGATAGCCGTAGCCTCCCCAGTGACGTCACACTTCAAAATAACCATGGCATTATCCATGACATCACTATAGATACAGTATGGTGTCTTTGTTATGACCTGTAAATGTAAATGTAAATGTATAGGCATTTATATAGCGCACTACTTACCCGGAGGGTCCCAAGGCGCTTCACCCGCTGCGAAACCCTTCCTGGCTTCCCTGAGAGATGGTCCCTTAATGGGTATCTCCAGGGTGAGACCAGGCATCCCCGGCGGTGAATTATCGAGTCCGCTGACCCTGGTCCAGAAACCTGCCGCGCCGGGATTCGAACCCTGGTCCCGGGCCGTCCTCTGCTCTCGGGTCTGTGGCTTCTGATCCCAGGATACATTGCTCAGCCTCCATTCCTTGGGTGTCATGGCTACCTGTGGATTCTGATCCCAGGATACATTGCTCAGCCTCCATTCCTTGGGTGTCCTTAGTGGCTGCCTGTGGTTTCTGATCCCATGATACATTGCTCAGCCTCCATTCCTTTGGGTGTCAGTGGATACCTGTGGTTTCTGATCCCAGGATACATTGCTCAGCCTCCATTCCTTTGGGTGTCAGTGGCTACCTGTGGTTTCTGATCCCAGGATACATTGCTCATCCTCCATTCCTTGGGTGTCAGTGGCTACCTGTGGATTCTGATCCCAGGATACATTGCTCAGCCCCATTCCTTGGGTGTCCTTAGTGGCTGCCTGTGGTTTCTGATCCCATGATACTTTGCTCAGCCTCCATTCCTTGTGTGTCAGTGGCTACCTGTGGTTTCTGATCCCAGGATACATTGCTCAGCCTCCATTCCTTGTGTGGCAGTGGCTACCTGTGGATTCTGATCCCAGGATACATTGCTCAGCCTCCATTCCTTGGGTGTCAGTGGATACCTGTGGTTTCTGATCCCAGGATACATTGCTCAGCCTCCATTCCTAGGGTGTCGGTGGATACCTGTGGTTTCTGATCCCCGGATACATTGCTCAGCCTCCATTCCTAGGGTGTCAGTGGATACCTGTGGTTTCTGATCCCCGTATACATTGCTCAGCCTCCATTCCTAGGGTGTCAGTGGATACCTGTGGATTCTGATCCCAGGATACATTGCTCAGCCTCCATTCCTTGGGTGTCAGTGGCTACCTGTGGCTTCTGATCCCATGATGCTTTGCTCAGCCTCCATTCCCTGGATGTCAGTGGCTTCCTGTGACTTCTGATCCCAGGATACATTGCTCAGCCTCCATTCCTTGGGTCTCAGTGGCTACCTGTGGTTTCAGATCCAATGATGCTTTGCTCATTCTCCATTCCCTGGATGTCAGTGGCTTCCTGTGACTTCTGATCCCAGGATACATTGCTCAGCCTCCATTCCTTTGGGTGTCAGTGGCTACCTGTGGCTTCTGATCCCCGGATACATTGCTCAGCCTCCATTCCGTGGATGTCAGTGGCTTCCTGTGACTTCTGATCCCCGGATACATTGCTCAGCCTCCATTCCTTTGGGTGTCAGTGGCTACCTGTGGATTCTGATCCCAGGATACATTGCTCAGCCTCCATTCCTTGGGTCTCAGTGGCTACCTGTGGTTTCAGATCCCATGATGCTTTGCTCAGCCTCCATTCCCTGGGTGTCAGTGGCTTCCTGTGACTTCTGATCCCAGGATACATTGCTCAGCCTCCATTCTTTTGGGTGTCAGTGGCTACCTGTGGTTTCTGATCCCAGGATACATTGCTCAGCCTCCATTCCTTTGGTGTCAGTGGCTTCCTCTGACTTCTGATCCCAGGATACATTGCTCAGCCTCCATTCCTTTGGGTGTCAGTGGCTACCTGTGGCTTCTGATCCCCGGATACATTGCTCAGCCTCCATTCCCTGGATGTCAGTGGCTTCCTGTGACTTCTGATCCCAGGATACATTGCTCAGCCTCCATTCCTTGGGTGTCAGTGGCTACCTGTGGATTCTGATCCCAGGATACATTGCTCAGCCTCACTTCCTAGGGTGTCAGTGGATACCTGTGGCTTCTGATCCCATGATGCTTTGCTCAGCCTCCATTCCTTGGGTGTCAGTGGCTACCTGTGGTTTCTGATCCCAGGATACATTGCTCAGCCTCAATTCCTAGGGTGTCAGTGGATACCTGTGGTTTCAGATCCCAGGATACATTTCTCAGCCTCCATTCCTTGGGTGTCAGTAGATACCTGTGGTTTCTGATCCCAGGATATATTGCTCAGCCTCCATTCCCTGGGTGTCTCTAGTGGCTACCTGTGGTTTCTGATCCCAGGATACATTGCTCAGCCTCCATTCCCGGGTGTCAGTGGATACCTGTGGTTTCAGATCCCAGGATACATTGCTCAGCCTCCATTCCTTGGGTGTCAGTAGATACCTGTGGTTTCTGATCCCAGGATATATTGCTCAGCCTCCATTCCCTGGGTGTCAGTGGCTACCTGTGGTTTCTGATCCCAGGATATATTGCTCAGCCTCCATTCCCTGGGTGTCAGTGGCTACCTGTGGTTTCTGATCTCAGGATATATTGCTCAGCCTCCATTCCTTGGGTGTCAGTGGCTGCATGTGGGTTCTGATCCCAGGATATATTGCTCAGCCTCCATTCCCTGGGTGTCAGTGGCTACCTGTGGTTTCTGATCCCATGATGCTTTGCTCAGCCTGCATTCCCTGGGTGTCAGTGGCTACCTGGGGTTTCTGATCCCAGGATACATTGCTCAGCCTCCATTCATTGGGTGTCAGTGGATACCTGTGGTTTCTGATCCCAGGATACATTGCTCAGCCTCCATTCCTTGGGTGTCAGTGGATACCTGTGGTTTCAGATCCCAGGATACATTGCTCAGCCTCCATTCCTTGGGTGTCAGTGGATACCTGTGGTTTCTGATCCCAAGATATATTGCTCAGCCTCCATTCCCTGGGTGTCAGTGGCTACCTGTGGTTTCTGATCCCAGGATATATTGCTCAGCCTCCATTCCCTGGGTGTCAGTGGCTACCTGTGGTTTCTGATCCCAGGATATATTGCTCAGCCTCCATTCCCTGGGTGTCAGTGGCTGCATGTGGTTTCTGATCCCAGGATAATTTGCTCAGCCTCCATTCCCTGGGTGTCAGTGGCTGCCTGTGGTTTCTGATCTCAGGATAATTTGCTCAGCCTCCATTCCCTGGGTGTCAGTGGCTACCTGGGGTTTCTGATCCCAGGATACATTGCTCAACCTCCATTCCTTGGGTGTCAGTGGATACCTGTGGTTTCTGATCCCAGGATACATTGCTCAGCCTCCATTCCTTGGGTGTCAGTGGATACCTGTGGTTTCTGATCCCAGGATATATTGCTCAGCCTCCATTCCCTGGGTGTCAGTGGCTACCTGTGGTTTCTGATCCCAGGATATATTGCTCAGCCTCCATTCCCTGGGTGTCAGTGGCTGCCTGTGGTTTCTGATCCCAGGATAATTTGCTCAGCCTCCATTCCCTGGGTGTCAGTGGCTGCCTGTGGTTTCTGATCCCAGGATAATTTGCTCAGCCTCCATTCCCTGGGTGTCAGTGGCTGCATGTGGTTTCTGATCCCAGGATAATTTGCTCAGCCTCCATTCCCTGGGTGTCAGTGGCTGCCTGTGGTTTCTGATCCCAGGATAATTTGCTCAGCCTCCATTCCCTGGGTGTCAGTGGCTACCTGGGGTTTCTGATCCCCGGATACATTGCTTAGCCTCCATTCCTTGTGTGTCAGTGGATAGCTGTGGTTTCTGATCCCAGGATACATTGCTCAGCCTCCATTCCTTGGGTGTCAGTGGATACCTGTGGTTTCTGATCCCAGGATACATTGCTCAGCCTCCATTCCTAGGGTGTCAGTGGATACCTGTGGTTTCTGATCCCCGGATACATTGCTCAGCCTTCATTCCTAGGGTGTCAGTGGATACCTGTGGTTTCTGATCCCAGGATACATTGCTCAGCCTCCATTCCTTGTGTGTCAGTGGATACCTGTGGTTTCTGATCCCAGGATACATTGCTTAGCCTCCATTCCTTGTGTGTCAGTGGATAGCTGTGGTTTCTGATCCCAGGATACATTGCTCAGCCTCCATTCCTTGGGTGTCAGTGGATACCTGTGGTTTCTGATCCCAGGATACATTGCTCAGCCTCCATTCCTAGGGTGTCAGTGGATACCTGTGGTTTCTGATCCCCGGATACATTGCTCAGCCTTCATTCCTAGGGTGTCAGTGGATACCTGTGGTTTCTGATCCCCGTATACATTGCTCAGCCTCCATTCCTTGTGTGTCAGTGGATACCTGTGGTTTCTGATCCCAGGATACAGTGCTCAGCCTCCATTCCTTGGGTGTCAGTGCATAGCTGTGGTTTCTGATCCCAGGATACATTGCTCAGCCTCCATTCCTTGTGTGTCAGTGGATACCTGTGGTTTCTGATCCCAGGATACATTGCTCAGCCTCCATTCCTTGGGTGTCAGTGGATACCTGTGGTTTCTGATCCCAGGATACATTGCTCAGCCTCCATTCCTAGGGTGTCAGTGGATACCTGTGGTTTCTGATCCCCGGATACATTGCTCAGCCTCCATTCCTTGTGTGTCAGTGGATACCTGTGGTTTCTGATCCCAGGATACATTGCTCAGCCTCCATTCCTTGGGTGTCAGTGGATACCTGTGGTTTCTGATCCCAGGATACATTGCTCAGCCTCCATTCCTAGGGTGTCAGTGGATACCTGTGGTTTCTGATCCCAGGTACATTGCTCAGCCTCCATTCCTAGGGTGTCAGTGGATACCTGTGGTTTCTGATCCCAGGATACATTGCTCAGCCTCCATTCCTTGTGTGTCAGTGGATACCTGTGGTTTCTGATCCCAGGATACATTGCTCAGCCTCAATTCCTTGGGTGTCAGTGGATACCTGTGGTTTCTGATCCCAGGATACATTGCTCAGCCTCCATTCCTAGGGTGTCAGTGGATACCTGTGGCTTCTGATCTCAGGATACATTGCTCAGCCTCCATTCCTTGGGTGTCATGGCTCCCTGGATACATTGCTCAGCCTCAATTCCTAGGGTGTCAGTGGCTACCTATGGCTTCTGATCCCAGGATACATTGCTCAGCCTCCATTCCTTGGGTGTCAGTGGCTACCTGTGGCTTCTGATCCCAGGATACAATGCTCAGCCTCAGTGTCAGTGGCTACCTGTGATCCTATGATGCTTTGCTCAGCCTCCATTCCTTGGGTGTCAGTGGCTACCTGTGGTTTCTGATCCCAGGATACATTGCTCAGCCTCAATTCCCAGGGTGTCAGTGGATACCTGTGGCTTCTGATCGCAGGATACAATGCTCAGCCTCCATTCCTTGGGTGTCAGTGGATACCTGTAGATTCTGATCCCATGATACATTGCTCAGCCTCAATTCCTAGGGTGTCAGTGGATACCTGTGGCTTCTGATCCCATGATGCTTTGCTCAGCCTCCATTCCTTGGGTGTCAGTTGCTACCTGTGGTTTCTGATCCCAGGATACATTGCTCAGCCTCAATTCCTAGGGTGTCAGTGGATACCTGTGGCTTCTGATCCCATGATACATTGCTCAGCCTCCATTTCTCGGGTGTCATGGCTACCTGTGGATTCTGATCCCAGGATACATTGCTCAGCCTCCATTCCTTGTGTGTCAGTGGATACCTGTGGTTTTTGATCCCAGGATACATTGCTCAGCCTCCATTCCTTGGGTGTCAGTGGATACCTGTGGTTTCTGATCCCCGGATACATTGCTCAGCCTCCATTCCTTGGGTGTCAGTGGATACCTGTGGTTTCTGATCCCAGGATACATTGCTCAGCCTCCATTCCTTGGGTGTCAGTGGATACCTGTGGTTTCTGATCCCAGGATACATTGCTCAGCCTCCATTCCTTGGGTGTCAGTGGATACCTGTGGTTTCTGATCCCAGGATACATTGCTCAGCCTCCATTCCTTATGTGTCAGTGGATACCTGTGGTTTCTGATCCCAGGATACATTGCTCAGCCTCCATTACTTGGGTGTCAGTGGATACCTGTGGTTTCTGATTCCAGGATACATTGCTCAGCCTCCATTCCTAGGGTGTCAGTGGATACCTGTGGCTTCTGATCTCAGGATACATTGCTCAGCCTCCATTCCTTGGGTGTCAGTTAATACCTGTGGTTTCTGATCCCAGGATACATTGCTCAGCCTCCATTCCTTGGGTGTCAGTGGATACCTGTGGTTTCTGATCCCAGGATACATTGCTCAGCCTCCATTCCTAGGGTGTCAGTGGATACCTGTGGTTTCTGATCCCCGGATACATTGCTCAGCCTTCATTCCTAGGGTGTCAGTGGATACCTGTGGTTTCTGATCCCAGGATACATTGCTCAGCCTCCATTCCTTGTGTGTCAGTGGATACCTGTGGTTTCTGATCCCAGGATACATTGCTCAGCCTCCATTCCTTGGGTGTCAGTGGATACCTGTGGTTTCTGCTCCCAGGATACATTGCTCAGCCTCCATTCCTTGTGTGTCAGTGGATACCTGTGGTTTCTGATCCCAGGATACATTGCTCAGCCTCCATTCCTTGGGTGTCAGTGGCTACCTGTGGTTTCTGATCCCAGGATACATTGCTCAGCCTCCATTCCTTGGGTGTCAGTGGATACCTGTGGTTTCTGATCCCAGGATACATTGCTCAGCCTCCATTCCTTGTGTGTCAGTGGATACCTGTGGTTTCTGATCCCAGGATACATTGCTCAGCCTCCATTCCTTGGGTGTCAGTGGATACCTGTGGTTTCTGCTCCCAGGATACATTGCTCAGCCTCCATTCCTTGTGTGTCAGTGGATACCTGTGGTTTCTGATCCCAGGATACATTGCTCAGCCTCCATTCCTTGGGTGTCAGTGGCTACCTGTGGTTTCTGCTCCCAGGATACATTGCTCAGCCTCCATTCCTTGTGTGTCAGTGGATACCTGTGGCTTCTGATCCCATGATGCTTTGCTCAGCCTCCACTCCTTGGGTGTCAGTGGCTACCTGTGGTTTCTGATCCCAGGATACATTGCTCAGCCTCAATTCCTAGGGTGTCAGTGGATACCTGTGGCTTCTGATCCCATGATACATTGCTCAGCCTCCATTTCTCGGGTGTCATGGCTACCTGTGGATTCTGATCCCAGGATACATTGCTCAGCCTCCATTCCTTGTGTGTCAGTGGATACCTGTGGTTTCTGATCCCAGGATACATTGCTCAGCCTCCATTCCTTGGGTGTCAGTCGATACCTGTGGTTTCTGATCCCCGGATACATTGCTCAGCCTCCATTCCTTGGGTGTCAGTGGATACCTGTGGTTTCTGATCCCAGGATACATTGCTCAGCCTCCATTCCTTGGGTGTCAGTGGATACCTGTGGTTTCTGATCCCAGGATACATTGCTCAGCCTCCATTCCTTGGGTGTCAGTGGATACCTGTGGTTTCTGATCCCAGGATACATTGCTCAGCCTCCATTCTTTATGTGTCAGTGGATACCTGTGGTTTCTGATCCCAGGATACATTGCTCAGCCTCCATTACTTGGGTGTCAGTGGATACCTGTGGTTTCTGATCCCAGGATACATTGCTCAGCCTCCATTCCTAGGGTGTCAGTGGATACCTGTGGCTTCTGATCTCAGGATACATTGCTCAGCCTCCATTCCTTGGGTGTTAGTGGATACCTGTGGTTTCTGATCCCCGGATACATTGCTCAGCCTCCATTCCTTGGGTGTCAGTTAATACCTGTGGTTTCTGATCCCAGGATACATTGCTCAGCCTCCATTCCTTGGGTGTCAGTGGATACCTGTGGTTTCTGATCCCAGGATACATTGCTCAGCCTCCATTCCTAGGGTGTCAGTGGATACCTGTGGTTTCTGATCCCCGGATACATTGCTCAGCCTTCATTCCTAGGGTGTCAGTGGATACCTGTGGTTTCTGATCCCAGGATACATTGCTCAGCCTCCATTCCTTGTGTGTCAGTGGATACCTGTGGTTTCTGATCCCAGGATACATTGCTCAGCCTCCATTCCTTGGGTGTCAGTGGATACCTGTGGTTTCTGCTCCCAGGATACATTGCTCAGCCTCCATTCCTTGTGTGTCAGTGGATACCTGTGGTTTCTGATCCCAGGATACATTGCTCAGCCTCCATTCCTTGGGTGTCAGTGGATACCTGTGGTTTCGATCCCGGGATACATTGCTCAGCCTCCATTCCTAGGGTGTCAGTGGATACCTGTGGTTTCTGATCCCCGGATACATTGCTCAGCCTCCAATCCTTGGGTGTCAGTGGATACCTGTGGTTTCTGATCCCAGGATACATTGCTCAGCCTCCATTCCTTGTGTGTCAGTGGATACCTGTGGTTTCTGATCCCAGGATACATTGCTCAGCCTCCATTCCTTGGGTGTCAGTGGATACCTGTGGTTTCTGATCCCAGGATACATTGCTCAGCCTCCATTCCTTGTGTGTCAGTGGATACCTGTGGTTTCTGATCCCAGGATACATTGCTCAGCCTCCATTACTAGGGTGTCAGTGGATACCTGTGGCTTCTGATCTCAGGATACATTGCTCAGCCTCCATTCCTTGGGTGTCATGGCTCTCAGGATACATTGCTCAGCCTCAATTACTAGGGTGTCAGTGGATACCTGTGGCTTCTGATCTCAGGATACAGTGCTCAGCCTCCATTCCTTGGGTGTCAATGGCTACCTGTGGTTTCTGATCCCAGGATACAGTGCTCAGCCTCCATTCCTTGGGTGTCAGTGGCTACCTGTGGTTTCTGATCCCAGGATACATTGCTCAGCCTCCATTCCTTGGGTGTCAGTGGCTTCCTGTGGTTTCTGATCCCATGTTACATTGCTCAGCCTCCATTCCTTGAGTGTCAGTGGCTACCTGTGGTTTCTGATCCAATGATGCTTTGCTCAGCCTCCATTCCTTGGGTGTCAGTGGCTACCTGTGGTTTCTGATCCCAGGATACATTGCTCAGCCTCCATTCCTAGGGTGTCAGTGGATACCTGTGGTTTCTGATCCCAGGATACATTGCTCAGCCTCCATTCCTAGGGTGTCAGTGGATACCTGTGGTTTCTGATCCCAGGATACATTGCTCAGCCTCCATTCCTAGGGTGTCAGTGGATACCTGTGGTTTCTGATCCCAGGATACATTGCTCAGCCTCCATTCCTTGTGTGTCAGTGGATACCTGTGGTTTCTGATCCCAGGATACATTGCTCAGCCTCAATTCCTTGGGTGTCAGTGGATACCTGTGGTTTCTGATCCCAGGATACATTGCTCAGCCTCCATTCCTAGGGTGTCAGTGGATACCTGTGGCTTCTGATCTCAGGATACATTGCTCAGCCTCCATTCCTTGGGTGTCATGGCTCCCTGGATACATTGCTCAGCCTCAATTCCTAGGGTGTCAGTGGCTACCTATGGCTTCTGATCCCAGGATACATTGCTCAGCCTCCATTCCTTGGGTGTCAGTGGCTACCTGTGGCTTCTGATCCCAGGATACAATGCTCAGCCTCAGTGTCAGTGGCTACCTGTGATCCTATGATGCTTTGCTCAGCCTCCATTCCTTGGGTGTCAGTGGCTACCTGTGGTTTCTGATCCCAGGATACATTGCTCAGCCTCAATTCCCAGGGTGTCAGTGGATACCTGTGGCTTCTGATCGCAGGATACAATGCTCAGCCTCCATTCCTTGGGTGTCAGTGGATACCTGTGGATTCTGATCCCAGGATACATTGCTCAGCCTCAATTCCTAGGGTGTCAGTGGATACCTGTGGCTTCTGATCCCATGATGCTTTGCTCAGCCTCCATTCCTTGGGTGTCAGTTGCTACCTGTGGTTTCTGATCCCAGGATACATTGCTCAGCCTCCATTTCTCGGGTGTCATGGCTACCTGTGGATTCTGATCCCAGGATACATTGCTCAGCCTCCATTCCTTGTGTGTCAGTGGATACCTGTGGTTTTTGATCCCAGGATACATTGCTCAGCCTCCATTCCTTGGGTGTTAGTGGATACCTGTGGTTTCTGATCCCCGGATACATTGCTCAGCCTCCATTCCTTGGGTGTCAGTGGATACCTGTGGTTTCTGATCCCAGGATACATTGCTCAGCCTCCATTCCTTGGGTGTCAGTGGATACCTGTGGTTTCTGATCCCAGGATACATTGCTCAGCCTCCATTCCTTGGGTGTCAGTGGATACCTGTGGTTTCTGATCCCAGGATACATTGCTCAGCCTCCATTCCTTATGTGTCAGTGGATACCTGTGGTTTCTGATCCCAGGATACATTGCTCAGCCTCCATTACTTGGGTGTCAGTGGATACCTGTGGTTTCTGATTCAGGATACATTGCTCAGCCTCCATTCCTAGGGTGTCAGTGGATACCTGTGGCTTCTGATCTCAGGATACATTGCTCAGCCTCCATTCCTTGGGTGTCAGTTAATACCTGTGGTTTCTGATCCCAGGATACATTGCTCAGCCTCCATTCCTTGGGTGTCAGTGGATACCTGTGGTTTCTGATCCCAGGATACATTGCTCAGCCTCCATTCCTAGGGTGTCAGTGGATACCTGTGGTTTCTGATCCCCGGATACATTGCTCAGCCTTCATTCCTAGGGTGTCAGTGGATACCTGTGGTTTCTGATCCCAGGATACATTGCTCAGCCTCCATTCCTTGTGTGTCAGTGGATACCTGTGGTTTCTGATCCCAGGATACATTGCTCAGCCTCCATTCCTTGGGTGTCAGTGGATACCTGTGGTTTCTGCTCCCAGGATACATTGCTCAGCCTCCATTCCTTGTGTGTCAGTGGATACCTGTGGTTTCTGATCCCAGGATACATTGCTCAGCCTCCATTCCTTGGGTGTCAGTGGCTACCTGTGGTTTCTGATCCCAGGATACATTGCTCAGCCTCCATTCCTTGGGTGTCAGTGGATACCTGTGGTTTCTGATCCCAGGATACATTGCTCAGCCTCCATTCCTTGTGTGTCAGTGGATACCTGTGGTTTCTGATCCCAGGATACATTGCTCAGCCTCCATTCCTTGGGTGTCAGTGGATACCTGTGGTTTCTGCTCCCAGGATACATTGCTCAGCCTCCATTCCTTGTGTGTCAGTGGATACCTGTGGTTTCTGATCCCAGGATACATTGCTCAGCCTCCATTCCTTGGGTGTCAGTGGCTACCTGTGGTTTCTGCTCCCAGGATACATTGCTCAGCCTCCATTCCTTGTGTGTCAGTGGATACCTGTGGCTTCTGATCCCATGATGCTTTGCTCAGCCTCCACTCCTTGGGTGTCAGTGGCTACCTGTGGTTTCTGATCCCAGGATACATTGCTCAGCCTCAATTCCTAGGGTGTCAGTGGATACCTGTGGCTTCTGATCCCATGATACATTGCTCAGCCTCCATTTCTCGGGTGTCATGGCTACCTGTGGATTCTGATCCCAGGATACATTGCTCAGCCTCCATTCCTTGTGTGTCAGTGGATACCTGTGGTTTCTGATCCCAGGATACATTGCTCAGCCTCCATTCCTTGGGTGTCAGTCGATACCTGTGGTTTCTGATCCCCGGATACATTGCTCAGCCTCCATTCCTTGGGTGTCAGTGGATACCTGTGGTTTCTGATCCCAGGATACATTGCTCAGCCTCCATTCCTTGGGTGTCAGTGGATACCTGTGGTTTCTGATCCCAGGATACATTGCTCAGCCTCCATTCCTTGGGTGTCAGTGGATACCTGTGGTTTCTGATCCCAGGATACATTGCTCAGCCTCCATTCCTTATGTGTCAGTGGATACCTGTGGTTTCTGATCCCAGGATACATTGCTCAGCCTCCATTACTTGGGTGTCAGTGGATACCTGTGGTTTCTGATCCCAGGATACATTGCTCGGCCTCCATTCCTAGGGTGTCAGTGGATACCTGTGGCTTCTGATCTCAGGATACATTGCTCAGCCTCCATTCCTTGGGTGTTAGTGGATACCTGTGGTTTCTGATCCCCGGATACATTGCTCAGCCTCCATTCCTTGGGTGTCAGTTAATACCTGTGGTTTCTGATCCCAGGATACATTGCTCAGCCTCCATTCCTTGGGTGTCAGTGGATACCTGTGGTTTCTGATCCCAGGATACATTGCTCAGCCTCCATTCCTAGGGTGTCAGTGGATACCTGTGGTTTCTGATCCCCGGATACATTGCTCAGCCTTCATTCCTAGGGTGTCAGTGGATACCTGTGGTTTCTGATCCCAGGATACATTGCTCAGCCTCCATTCCTTGTGTGTCAGTGGATACCTGTGGTTTCTGATCCCAGGATACATTGCTCAGCCTCCATTCCTTGGGTGTCAGTGGATACCTGTGGTTTCTGCTCCCAGGATACATTGCTCAGCCTCCATTCCTTGTGTGTCAGTGGATACCTGTGGTTTCTGATCCCAGGATACATTGCTCAGCCTCCATTCCTTGGGTGTCAGTGGATACCTGTGGTTTCGATCCCGGGATACATTGCTCAGCCTCCATTCCTAGGGTGTCAGTGGATACCTGTGGTTTCTGATCCCCGGATACATTGCTCAGCCTCCATTCCTTGGGTGTCAGTGGATACCTGTGGTTTCTGATCCCAGGATACATTGCTCAGCCTCCATTCCTTGTGTGTCAGTGGATACCTGTGGTTTCTGATCCCAGGATACATTGCTCAGCCTCCATTCCTTGGGTGTCAGTGGATACCTGTGGTTTCTGATCCCAGGATACATTGCTCAGCCTCCATTCCTTGTGTGTCAGTGGATACCTGTGGTTTCTGATCCCAGGATACATTGCTCAGCCTCCATTACTAGGGTGTCAGTGGATACCTGTGGCTTCTGATCTCAGGATACATTGCTCAGCCTCCATTCCTTGGGTGTCATGGCTCTCAGGATACATTGCTCAGCCTCAATTCCTAGGGTGTCAGTGGATACCTGTGGTTTCTGATCCCAGGATACAGTGCTCAGCCTCCATTCCTTGGGTGTCAGTGGCTACCTGTGGTTTCTGATCCCAGGATACAGTGCTCAGCCTCCATTCTTTGGGTGTCAATGGCTACCTGTGGTTTCTGATCCCAGGATACAGTGCTCAGCCTCCATTCCTTGGGTGTCAAAGGCTACCTGTGGTTTCTGCTCCCAGGATACATTGCTCAGCCTCCATTCCTTGTGTGTCAGTGGATACCTGTGGTTTCTGATCCCAGGATACATTGCTCAGCCTCCATTCCTTGGGTGTCAGTGGATACCTGTGGTTTCGATCCCGGGATACATTGCTCAGCCTCCATTCCTAGGGTGTCAGTGGATACCTATGGTTTCTGATCCCAGGATACAGTGCTCAGCCTCCATTCCTTGGGTGTCAGTGGCTACCTGTGGTTTCTGATCCCATGATGCTTTGCTCAGTCTCCATTCCTTGGGTGTCAGTGGCTACCTGTGGTTTCTGATCCCAGGATACATTGCTCAGCCTCAATTCCTAGGGTGTCAGTGGATACCTGTGGCTTCTGATCCCAGGATACATTGCTCAGCCTCCATTCCTTGGGTGTCAGTGGATACCTGTGGATTCTGATCCCAGGATACATTGCTCAGCCTCAATTCCTAGGGTGTCAGTGGATACCTGTGGCTTCTGATCCCATGATGCTTTGCTCAGCCTCCATTCCTTGGGTGTCAGTGGCTACCTGTGGTTTCTGATCCCAGGATACATTGCTCAGCCTCAATTCCTAGGTTGTCAGTGGATACCTGTGGCTTCTGATCCCATGATACATTGCTCAGCCTCCATTCCTTGGGTGTCAGTGGATACCTGTGGATTCTGATCCCAGGATACATTGCTCAGCCTCCATTCCTCGGGCGTCATGGCTACCTGTGGATTCTGATCCCAGGATACATTGCTCAGCCTCCATTCCTTGGGTGTCATGGCTACCTGTGATTTCTGATCCCATGATGCTTTGCTCAGCCTCCATTCCTTGGGTGTCAGTGGCTACCTGTGGTTTCTGATCCCAGGATACATTGCTCATCTGATGTATTACAAAAATAACATGTGGAGCTATACCTACCAATAGCTCCTATATAGTTTACCAAAATAACCTGTCAGTTGGAAGTGAAGAAAATCAATTGTTTATTAACACAAAATACTCTATAGAGGAGCCTCTCCATTGTCACCCAGCCAGTGTGCAGAGAAGACTGTTGGTTCATAGTCAATACATGGCATATATACCTTTATCATGAAGCATGAGATCACCGTACATGGAAAGATACTAATTAGCACTGAAGATAGAAGGAAAAACCATATATGGCACACAAGGCTTGTTTGAAAGTCTGCTTCTACAATTATTGGGGAATGTCAGGAGGGGTAACTCCCTTTCGTCTCGGTGCCTGGGAGCGCAGGCACAGCACCATCAGGAATGCGCTTATCACCTCCGAAGCCAGATGCGACCTTTGGTCTCAGGACGAAGAAAGAATAGTGTATATTCAGCTGCTCCTTATAACTCAACTAGCAAAGGCCTACTGACTACTACAGGGGAGCATGTGACCGCAGCTGATTCTAATGTGAATACAAACAAAATGGTGTTTGTCTGGCTTTCAGTTTGTATTTAAGACATAAAGAAAGACAACAGGTAGAGGCTACTTAACTAATAAAATAAAACGATAACTAATAGTGGAGGTTATACATACAAATGCTAACAAAAGATTACTGTGATTACAGGAACATCGATTCTATCCCTCAGATCCACCCTTTTAGCATGATATAGCTAACTAAAAAGATCAGTCCTCGAAAATACCCTCATCAATTTGCATCATATCTCGTATTTCTCACTGAACCATTTGGGATTTTACTACAGCAGGAGAAGGTTTCGTCACAGAGGAAGTAATGTTTGCTGCACAATAAGAGCAACAGGCAGGCCCACAGTGTATACAACGACAGCAGGTAAAGATAACTCCTGCTATGCCAGCTAATATCATCAGAATCTTCCAACCCCATGTGGACAACAGACCCCAAAACCTTCCAGTTAGGGACCACGTACCTGTATCAGCATGTACTTCAGAAGCCAGACGGTGCAACTCTGAATAGTTAAATGAACAGATGGGGCGGAGTCAGGGATGTATACACAGTAGGAGATGCTGATCACGTGGCACGCTCCTCCCCGATCTGCTAGGATAACGTCTAACACCATCCGATTTTGAAGGGAGATGAGTCTTGTAGCCTGAAGCTCTACAGTCAAATTAGTTAACATGCCTGTTGTGGTATTTATTACTCTTTCAACTACCCTAGACAGGCGCCTTACATCTTTACTAGTAATAATGGGACCCCAAATAGGAAATACTCCTTTCACAATGTCAATAAAGTGCTACTCAGGAGTGTTAGTTTGATCTATTTCAGTGGTATCAATCTCTCTTTTCTCCCGTACCACAGACAGACCTTGCCCATCCAATGGATGATCCTTATGATAATTGGAAGGTGCTATATAAACTGGTGGATACAAAAATGACAAATAGCAGCGACCTGCCCACCCTCGGGGAAGCCAAGTATAAGCGTTTTGACCTCATACAAAATAGACATTTGGAGGTGTCAACAAAGGTGGGCTACTAAAAGTGTGCAGTCGATAGGTATAGTTACACTGACTGTCTCCTACTAAAATATGTCCAGCACCTTGAACACAAAATGCAGAGGAACTATTCACTATAGGTACTGGGATGGCCTTGTCATCAGTAACATTTCGATCTTGAAACTGCTGGAAATACTGAGTGAAATAAAATACTGCAAAGTCTAATATCTCACTCTGCAGGCATGTAATGTTTTCATATTCAGTATACAGATTCATACAAGCATTTGGTTCATGCAACCCCTCTCCATTGTTTCCCTGTGGATCGAACCCCTGATATACTTCAATATAGGCTAAAATCATCTCGAAATCCTTTTCAGAATATCGAGTTGTGTTTGCCATGTAATGCATATACATCATCGACAACGATTTAAACCAAGCATCACAGCTTCCTAGGTACGATTAAGGTAAAGAAATGAAGAGATCATGTCTATGCATTACTGACGGTAGAAGGCCACAAACCCAACAGTTTGTCGCATTGGTAGCACTGTGAGTTTGATGCAACATTTCAACAAATACATTCTTAGTATAGGTCTGATGATGTCTTTGTTTATGTGGGGCCAAAATGAAAAAGAAATGCTCGGGTGGTGGGGTAGTGGTTCCTAACACAGTGTGCATGAGATGACAAATTTCTAAGTATACAAATACACTCATTACTATAATCAAGAAGACTGCAATAGTAATCACAAAAGCTACTTTTACACGTGTAGTCCAAGAAGAAAACATAGGTACATAAGTAGGCATATATCGAGGAGCAAGGGGGCGTTCCTCCTCGGGAATAAAACGACCAAAGGGATATATCCTAACTAAAAGTTCAAACTATACTAAGGGAATACAGTCCAACTTGCCAGAGGGTGCTTCTTTCCTGTGTCCGTCTAGAGCCTCACAGGCAGGCTCCTATCGTTCATCAAAAGAGAGAAACAAATCATTGCATCGAGAATTTTCCACTAACTACTTAGAAAGGAATTTTACAACGTGTGCCCATTGCCTGCATGTAGTTCAGCCCTTCTTTCTGAACAGAGCGATGCAATGATCTAAGCTCTCAACGGGTTCAGTCCAGTGTCTCGCTCAGCACCCCAGATTAGTTCTAGCAAACACTATTTCTTTTACTATTACCCTATCTCCTACCATCTTCCTCTGGGGTACCGCATAGTTTTCTGGGCAGCAGGTTGTATCGAGCATGACCAGGCACTTCCTGATCGGTGAACAAAATAGATGATGATGCATTTGTAGCAATTGACTTATCATGGACCTGTCCTATAACAATGGGGGCAACAGAAACTGGGGCAATTTGCGGTGCAGATGGTGAAGCCCCTTCCGTGCCCAATGCTCCTTCTCCTAGCCCTTTTTCAATTTCCTGGGCGTCTGAAAAAGGAACAAAACAAAGAGCTTGCTGACTTTCTTGGGTCAGAACTCCTTCCTGGTTTCATTGATCCAAAGGAAGCGGGAGAGGCACACGTTTCAGATGGGAAACATGTATCCAATGTTTCCTGCCGTTCACCTTCACCGCCGTCCGCGCAGCGGAAACTGATAATTCCGTACCAGTACCCATTGTCCAGGTTCCAGACGATGTCCAGGACCCTTCGGCAGGGGCTGCAATACGGCTGAAATCTGTTGATGGATTGAATGAAGGTCTTTACTCAAAGCATACAAATAGTCTGTCATCATAGGATAATCAATTTCTCTGAAATTTCTAGGTCATGGAATGCCCCAAATATTAGCTGGCCGTCCAAAAATAACCTTATATGTTGACAATCCTGATCGAGAATGGGGGGGGGGGGTAATGCATAGGGACATTCAGGCTAAGGGTAACGCGTCAGCCCAGTGCTTTCTTGAATTTTTGCCAATTTCAACTTTAAACTTCCATTATATTTTTCCACCAACCCTGCTGACTGGGGACGTCGAGCAGCATGAAATTTTTGTTTTATATGTAATCCATTGCAAATATATTTGATCAGCTCAGCATTAAAGTGCCCCCGTTATCTTTCCAAATCGCCCTAGTTAATCCGTATGGGGGAAAAACTCTTTTATCAATGCTTTGGCTGTTGCTAAAGCAGTGTTTTCTTTGGTGTGGTAGGCTTCCACCCATTCACTAAAAGCACATATCACCACCAAAACATATTTCAAATTGTTCACTCATTCTAATTAGATATAGTCCATCTGGAGCACTTTAAATGGTAACAATGAGGGTGTCCACTAAGGACAGGGTGCCGGCCCCCTGGATTGTGTCGTAGGCAGACCATACAATGCTGGACTAAATGGGCTGCAGTTTTGGAAATATTAGGATTATTCCAAACTGCTTCTAACAAAGCACAGATACATGTGCTGTTCCAGGAGCCATGGTCAATACAGCGTTAACTAGTGCATTGGGAAGCATCCATCTCTGTTTTTCACTCAGATCAATCCAACAACCATTATCGTCTAATCTCCCCACCTCGTTTTCCCAAAGGGCCAATTCAGCAAGAGTAGCCTCTTTCTGTATTTCTTGGACACTTTCCATCGTGTTATCAAACATATCTGTCTCCTCGACCCATCTGGCAGAGCTAACATACATTAGATCTAGCCATTTCCTTTGCTTTCTGATCGGCAAAAGCATTCCCCTCTCCCAGTGGTTATGTGTACTACATTTCACCACTGCCACCTTTTCGGGCAAAGTCAAAGCAGTTAGCAATCGTAAAATCAAAAGACCATGCTGTATTCTTTGGCCATTAGAAGTAAGAAAACCCCTCTCCGCACACAATTTTCTAAAACTATGAGCCACTAAAAAGGCGTATTGGCTATCAGTATATATATTTACTCTCAATCCTTCAGTTAACTCACAGGCTCCTAACAAGGCCACTAATTCAGCTGCCTGTGCTGACTGATAGGGAACTTGAGAGGTCTCAACTACAGTACAGACAATGGTTATAGCATAAGCAGCTGTCGTTGTACCATCTGGTAACTTGAAACAAGAGCCATCCACATACAACTCCTCTTGGGGGTCAGTGTCTGTGAGGTCCACCCATCCCTTCGTTTCTTCCTCAGTTCGAAATATACAATCATGTACATCATTGTTTGGCTCATCCGAAGGGAGGGGTAGTAACATGGCTGGGTTCAGAGTGGCACACCTTTTGATAGTAATATGAGGAGCAAATAGAGTCAATTCATACCCAGTGAGACGCGCACTTGTAAGGTGATGGGTCTTTGTTTTATTCAATAACTAGCAGCCCGTCCCGACATTGTCCGGGTAGGCTTTGAGAGGTGAAAAGTACTTACCAGCATTGCGCACCCCGGACACGGGCAGCTCCTTTCTCTCTCTTACCAATCACCCCTTTTTGCCCACTTCCCCTCAAACTACCTGGCCTTCTATTCTGACAGCCTCAGCTTCACCTGTCCCGGCCATACACCTGCACACCTACCCCCCCCAAACCTCCTGAGCCCAGTCACCTCATCCTCACACCATCACTCGAGTACACTCACCTCAGACTTCCGTCATCTCAGCCCACTCCCATGTGTACCCCATCACCTCATCAGCCTATTACATTAACCCACGTCACCTCTTAATCTCTACCCCCTCCCAACCCGTCAGTTACACTTGACACCTCAGTCAGACCCCCCACCTCATCCCACCCATGTCCTTGCTTTCAGTCTCACGTCTTCAACGTACCAAAAGCGTACCTTTCCTCACCCTACCAGGAACTCCCTTATCTCTCTTCAGTCCCCTTCACCCCTCCGCTCACTCCGTACCTTCTCACCATCATAGCCCGCGCCATCCTTGGGGTCCGTCTCGGCCCCACTGTCGCCGCCGCTCTCTTCACCATGATGGTGGCGGACATTGCAATGAACCGGGTGTCAGTTACGCGCTCCTGGCCGGACGCCGAACGCCGCGTTACTTTTCCTCCCCACAGCTCCACTGTCGCCGCCGCTCTCTTCACCATGATGGTGGCGGACATTGTACTGAACCGGGTGTCGGTTCCGCGCTCCTCCCCTCGCTCCTGTCTGGACGCCGAACGCCACGTTTACGTAACACCACGCCCACACGCCATTGCGCCTCTCGCAAGCGTTGCATGCGCCCATGACGCCGAACACAGTGTTCATATCACTGTATGCATACGCCCAAGGACTACTTTCCCCCAAATGTTCTCCCCCCATGTATATGGTGTGGTGCTGTATAGCCTATGTCCATCTCCTGGACCTCCCCTTTCCAATGCTGTATTGGGTGCTGTAATTGGTGGTGTAGTTCTGGAGTTTACCCGCCTCAAAGGTTCACAGTTCTCTCTTTATAATAGTAGTATAGATGTATCCACAGCGTGCGGTACCATCACTGAGAGGTCAGAATTCAAAACGAGTCCTTCTGACTGTCAAATAGCTACCGCAACTGCAGCGGTAGCCCTTAAACAGCTAGGAAGTGCTCTGGCGACATTATCCAACACCGCCGAGAAATAAGCACAAGGCCTTTGCTTACCACCAAATCCTTGTGTCAACACAGAAAGCGAGCAACCGTCCACCTTGTGTACATAGAGCACAAAAAGCTTCCGGTAATCAGGAGTCCCTAAAACAGGTGCAGAACAAAGTGCAGATTTTAAAGAGTCAAAAGCCTTCTGACATTCATCAGTCCAGGGTAGTGGTTCATGCACATCTTTAGTAATTAAGTACAAGAGAGGTTTTTAGTAAGAAGGGAAAAGTTAGGAATCCATTAGTGACAGTAAGAGGTTATGCCAAGAAATGCACGAACATCACGTTGAGTACGAGGTACAGGCATGTTAAAAATAGTAGTCACACGTTCAGGAGTTAGTCACCTCCCCTCTTTCGACATTAGATAGTCTCGAAATACCGAATGTCTTCTGCTAATGCTTAATCTAATCGCTGTTAAATTACCACAGACGACCCTTTCAGCATTTGCTGAAGACATTCATCTGTCTAGGGTAATCTAGATCTGCATCATGTATATTAATGTTCATCATCTCAGTAACTTCACTATTTAGCATTTGTTGTTCTTTTGTAATACTCTTTTTTCACAGGTGGACAAGCAGTGATGCACATAGAGCAAATCATGGGACCACATTGTATACAGTACAGCATGTAAATAGTATCACCAGTATTATACATAGAAAAGTCAGTAGTTTCCTGCCCAAAGTAACAAAGAGTGTCCATATCCAGTTTGAAAATGTCTAAGTACCAGTCTCTGGGTGAATGTCTGCAGCAATCTTATGCAGTTCAGAGATTGCGTCATAAACTGAAGGTAAATGGTCGGGTATAAAGATGCAGCCGCTGCTTCCGATGATGCAGCATGCACCACCACGATCAGCCAAGATCACATCGAGCACCATCCGATTTTGGAGTGCTACAATTCTTGTAATTTGCAGTTCTTCTGTAATGTTCCTAATTGCCATAGCTGTCTGATTGGTGACAGCTTCCACTACACGAGTCAATCGTCTGATCTTTCTACTATTTAATGCAGCACCCATGAAGAAAAACAAACCCTAATTGAAATCAACATATTGTTGCAGAGCGGTGTCTGTTTGATCAATCTCATCAGTACTTGTTGTCCATTTATATCTATTCCTTGAAATATCATTATACAGTTTCAAGTCAAGATGATATGATGCAGGTGCTAAAAACACAGGGGGTAACAAAAATGATATGTAGCATACCCCTGACCATCCAACTGGTAATTGGTAATATCCTTTATTACCACACACAAAATAGGTGTTATGTGACGCTACAAAGCTGCTATTGTTAACACCCTCAATGTTTAATACAGTAGTACATTTGCTTCGTCCCACGGGAATTCTCCCAACACTGCCAATACATAAATCAGCTTTTTCTCTGGTTACAGAAATCACAAAGGGTCCAATGTTCTTCATAGTCCTCACATTTGTGAAGACATATGGTGTCGAAATATTGTCCGGTTGGTATTCATCCCGTTCCCATTTAGTCCCTTTAGCTTGAGGGTAGCCATCTTTATCTTGGTAACATTCTTTATTCAATCAAAGAAGAATTCCACCTATTGAAGGTTCCCATAAGCAAACAAAAGGGCATACCAAGCTTGACATGAACCATTATGAGAAAACGATATAGGAATAAAAGGCGTTCCTCCTTTCTTCTAGTGTGCAGGTATTATCCCACACACCCAACAATTGGTAGTATTTGTAGCATTATGGGTATGATGCAACATCTGAATGAATGTGTTATTCAGATAGGACTGTCGATGTTTCTGCTCATTATAAGGAAGAGCTAGCAGAGGTTTAACAATGTGTGAAAAGCCCAATATCTATTGCCTACAAAACGAAGTCAAACCAATAAATGCACAGACATCTTTCTGTGTGGAAAGTACAGGAGTGTCTAAAATTGCTTGAATGCGATCTGGTGTCAATGCACGTCCCTCCTTAGACAGAAGATGGCCTAAGTAGGTCACCTTCGGTCTACAATATTGCAATTTCCTCCGTGATACTTTATTATTGTGTGTAGCAAGGAAAAAAAGTAAAGACAAAGTACACTTTTCACACTGCTCAGGCGCATCAGCTGACAACAAGATGTCATCGACATATTGTATGAGAGCCACTCCTTCAGACAAAGTAAAAGAATCGAGTTGTCTTTTTAAGGCTTGACTATAGATACTCGGACTCTCAGTGTACCCTTGAGGAACTCTACAAAATCGGTTTGATCTGTTATTTAAAGTGAAACCGAGAAAATATCGGCGATCATGATGAATAGGAATTGAGAAGAAGGCGTTCTTCAAATCCATTACGGAAAATGTAGTTGCTGTTGGAGGGACTAGGGTAAGTAATGTCGTCCCAAATAACCTTAAAAAAGTCCCACTCACTCTAGAACCCTCTACTACCCCCTGCACCCGAAGGCTCAAATGCATACTTCTCAACTGCAGGTCGGCCCCTAGACACTACTCCAACATCGCTGATCTCATCAAAACGCTGGACCTTGATCTAACCATTCTGACTGAAACTTGGTTAACTGAATCTTCTACACCTATCATGGATAATCTAGTTCCCCCCAACTACCACATCATTAGACTTGACAGGTCTAACAAGACAGGCGGTGGAATCGCATGTATTTTTAGGAGCAACCTCTCAGTTACTAGAGCCACCTCCTTCTCTCTCACCTCCTGTGAATACATCTGCCTAGATGTCATCAGCGAGAGCAAACCTGTATGCTCTCTACACGTCATCTACCACCCACCTGGGGACAACCTCATCTTCACCCAACAACTCATGGACACAATCTCATTCAATTCCGGTCGGCAACACACTCAAATTTTCCTTGGTGACTTCAATCTCCACTGGAACGATCACAATGACACAACTCTGCAACAGCCCGACCCACGATAAAGGCTCTATCCTCGACCTTATGATCTCTAAAGAGAACTCTACCCAACTTGGATCGATCCAACCCTGTGACTGGTCAGACCACCACATTATCACATTTCAACTCACCAAATCCAAGGTCTGGAAAAGGGACCTGAGGAAACTCAATCCAAACTCTTTACCTTCCCACAGCTGCAATCTCCACCTTCCCCCTACCGGTGCTCTGGACGTTCAATCTTTGACCGACCACTACCTCAACTCTATGACTTCTAGAATCAATGAGGCCGCCCCCTTGCAACTGAAAAGAGTCTCCACCCAGAAAACCAACCCATGGTACGATGGTAGACTCAACGAAGATAGACGGGCCATGCGAATGGCAGAGCGCACCTGGAGATCAGCCCCTTCGGCACTGCACCTTAAAACTCAATCAATCAATCAGGAGTTTGTTAAAGCGCAACTACTCACCCGTAAGGGTCTTAAGGCGCTAGCTTTGGGGGGGTGCAGGTTCCATTCCATCTTCCATCAAGGAGGGGGTCTGTCGAAGAGCCAGGTTTTGAGGTTTCTTGCGAAGATGGGGAGCGATGTTGTCTGTCTGAGGTGGAGCGGAAGGGCGTTCCATGCTTTGGCCGCGAGGAAGGAGAAGGAGCGACCTCCCGATCTGGTCTTTCTGGTGCGGGGGACCTCGGCGTAGGAGAGCTGGGCTGATCGTAGGGTCCTTTGGGGTGCGTGGAATTTGAGCAGGCTGTTCAGGTATGCTGGTCCGGTGCCGTGGAGGGCCTTGTGTGCGTGGGTGAGCATCTTAAAGGTGATTCTCGCCTCGATGGGGAGCCAGTGGAGTGTGCTCAGGTGCTGGGAGATGTGGCAGTGTTTTGGCAGGTTGAGGACCAGTCTTGCGGCGGCGTTCTGGATGTTCTGTAGCTTGCGGATGAGGTTTTTGTTTATTCCGGCGTAGAGTGCGTTGCCGTAGTGGAGTCTGCTGGTGACCAGGGCGTGAGTGACTGTCTTTCGGTGTTCGAGGGGGATCCATTTGAAGGTCTTACGAAGGAGGTGGAGGGTGTGGAAGCAGGAAGATGAGACAGAGTTGATCTGGCAGTCCATTTTGAGCTCGGAGTCCAGGAGGATTCCCAGGTTGCGTTCGTGGTCTGTGGGGGTTGGCGGGTTTCCGAGGGCGGTGGGCCACCAGCTGTCGCTCCAGGCGTCGGGGTTTGGGCCCATGATGAGTTCTTCTGTTTTGTTGGTGTTTAGTTGTAGGCAGCTGTTTTTCATCCATTTGGCGACGGCTTTCATGCCTTCTCGAAAGTTGCGTCTGGCGGTGTTGGGCTCGTTGGATGGGGAGAGGATGAGCTGGGTGTCGTCTGCGTATGACACGATGTTGAGTCCATAGGTTCTAACGATGGGGGCAAGTGGAGCCATGTCGACGTTGAAGAGCGTCGGGCTGAGGGAGGAGCCCTGGAGACTCCGCAGGTGGTAGGTGTGGGGTCTGAGAGGAAAGGGGGGAGTCTGACCCGTTGCGTCCTGCCGGAGAGGAAGGAGCAGATCCAGTCGAGGGCCTTGTCCTGGATTCCTGCGTTGTAGAGTCTGCGTATTAGGGTGCGGTGGGAGACTGTGTTGAACGCCGCTGATAGGTCTAGGAGGATGAGGGCTACTGTTTTTCCTTTGTCCAGTAGGGTGCGGATGTCGTCTGTTGCGGCGAGGAGGGCGGTTTCCGTACTGTGGTTTTTTCCGAAGCCGGATTGGGAGGAGTCGAGAATGTTGTGTTCTTCAATGAATGTGGCGAGTTGGCTGTTGATGGCTTTCTTCATGACTTTCACTGGGAAAGGGAACAGGGAGATGGGTCTGTAGTTTTTGAGGTCTGTGGGGTCCGCTGGGGGTTTCTTCAGGAGGGGGTTGACCTCGGCATGTTTCCAGTCGTCGGGGAACGAGGCGGTCGCCAGGGAGCGGTTGATGGTATGGCAGAGCATGGGTGCGATGGTGTCAGCGGCTCTGTTGAAGATGTGGTGAGGGCAGGGGTCCGTGGGGGCCCCTGAGTGGATTGACTTCATTGTCTTCAGTGTGTCTTTGGTGGTGAAGGCTGTCCAGTCATCAATCGCTGGTTTCTGGGTGTCGGGGGTGGTTGGTGAGGATTCAGTGTGTTGGTTGTCTTCGTCGAAGTTGTCGTAGATGCTCTTGATTTTGTGGTGGAAAAAGGTGCTGAGTTTGTCGCAGAGGTCTTGTGAGGGAGGGATGTCGGTAGACTCGCTGGTGGGTTGGGAGAACTCCTTGATGAGGCTGAAGATTTCCTTGCTGTTGTGTGCGTGGGTGGAGATTCTGTCTTCAATCGCTTTTTTCCTCGTTTCTCTGATGAGTTGATGGTGAGTGTTGGTGGCGGCTCTGAAGTTGTTGTGGGCTTCTGTGGATTTGGTGTTTCTCCAGGCCTTTTCGAGGCGGCGGCATGTGCGCCTGGACTCTTGAAGTTCGGTGGTAAACAATCTGGCTTTCTTGGCACAAGTATTGTTGTTTATCTTGAGGGGGGCTATGGTGTTGGTGCTGTCCGAGATCCATCTATGTAGGGTTCGGGCTGCAGTATTGGGGTCGTCGTTTTCCGCGATGGTTGGGGTGGAGTTGTTGAGTGAGGAGATGAGCTGGTCGTCGGTGATTTTGCTCCAGTTTCTTTGTGGAAGCAGGTGCTGGTGTCTGTGGATGGTGGGTGTTCTGAAGGTGAAGTGGACGCAACGATGGTCGGTCCATGGGAGTTCGGTAGTGTGGCTGAAGGTGATGGAGTTTCCTGTAGTGAAGAGGGGGTCGAGGGTGTGTCCTGCTGAGTGCGTGGGCTCGGTCACGATCTGGCAGAGTCCAATGTTGTGGAGGTTGTCCAGGAGGCATGTGGTGTTGGGGTCCAGTTGATTGTCGAAGTGGAAGTTGAGGTCTCCCAGCAGGGTGTAGTTGGTGGATGCGATGGCCTGCAGGGAGATAATGTCCGTGATGGAGTTGGCAAAGGGTCCGCAGGGTCCGGGGGGTTGGTAGATGAGGGTTCCTCGGAGGGTGGCAGTGGGGCTGGCCAGTATCTTGAAGTGAAGGTGTTCCATCAGTTCTGAGGACTCGTCAGGGAGTGTGCTCAGGCGGAGGCTGGATTTGTGGACGATGGCGATTCCTCCTCCTTGGTGGGTGGGGCGGTCCTTCCTGTAGATCTTGTATCCTTGGGGTATGGGGATGACGATGTCCGGTCCTGAGGTGGCATTGGTCCAGGTTTCGGTGAAGAATGCTACGTCCGGGGTGGTGCTGTCGAGGAGGTCCCAGATTTCTGTGGCATGTTTGTGGAGGGATCGGACGTTGAGAAGGATGCATTGCAGGGTCTTCAGTTCGGTTGTGTTCTTGTGGGCGGGTTGTGCTGGATCTGTGTTCTTGGTAATGCTGCAGGTGTGCCGGCAGCGATGACAGCTGAAGGGTCCATGGGTGTCAGCTGGTGATGCTAGCTTGCAGTTGTTGATGCAGCCTGGGTTGAGTGCGTGGAGTGCTGCTGGGTCGTAGCGTTGGCTGTGCGGGGGTCCAGGGTTCCTGGTGCTGGTCGTGGACGGGTCGCGGACAGGCACAGACGTACTTGCCTTTGATGTGCATTCGGTGCACCAGCGGCGCGCCCGCAGCCTTTGCCCGCTGCGCGGCCATGCAGTGGCCGCCATTAAGTAGGGGTCGGGGAGGGCTGGACAGCTGGGAGGCGGGAGCGGGGAGAGGAGCTGGATTGGGCCGGTCGCGCTGGGGGGGGAGGGGCCGCGGGGGCAGCAGCGGCCGGGAAAGGTAAAGGGAGCAAAGAAGGGATAAAGAAAAAAGGTAAAATAAGCAGAAATAAGGCACAAAAGAGCAGGGATGCAGAAAAGGGCAGAAAGGTGAAAGATGGAAAAGGTAGAAAAACAAGTGAAAACGAGTGAAGGAGCAGAAGGAGAGAAAGGGAAAATGGGCAGAAATAAGGCACAAAACAGCAGAGGTGCAGAAAGGTGAAAGATAGAAAGGGTAGAAAAACGAGTGAAAACGAGTGAAGGAGCAGAGGGAGAGAAAGGGAAAATAGGCAGAAATAAGGCACAAAAGAGCAGAGATGCAGAAAGGTGAAAGATAGAAAGGGTAGAAAAACGAGTGAAGGAGCAGAGTGAGAGAAAGGAGACAGAGGTCCACTGGACCACCAGGGATGAGGCGCAGGGAAACCTGCGGGTGGAGGAGGGCCTCGATCACTAACACTCAAGAGTGCAGGGGCACCTCACTTAATGGTGGAGCTGCGAGGGTGGGAGAGCAATTTCACTGACAATGAGTCAGTGGTCTTGCTCGCCTGTCCCCGCAGTGGCCGCCATTAAGTAGGGGTTGGGGAGGGCTGGACAGCTGGGAGGCGGGGAGAGGAGCTGGATTGGGCCGGTCGCGCTGGGGGGGAGGGGCCGCGGGGGCAGCAGCAGCGGGGAAAGGTAATGGGAGGAAAGAAGGGATAAAGAAAAAAGGGAAAATAGAGATGCAGAAAAGGGCAGAAAGGTGAAAGATGGAAAGGGTAGGAAAACGAGTGAAGGAGCAGAGGGAGAGAAAGGGAAAATGGGCAGAAATAAGGCACAAAAGAGAAGAGGTGCAGAAAGGTGAGCGATAGAAAGGGTAGAAAAACGAGTGAAAACGAGTGAAGGAGCAGAGTGAGAGAAAGGAGACAGAGGTCCACTGGACCACCAGGGATGAGGCGCAGGGAAACCTGCGGGTGAAGGAGGGCCTCGGTCACTAACACTCAAGAGTGCAGGGGCAGGGGCAGGGGCACCTATCTTAATGGTGGAGCTGCGAGGGTGGGAGAGCAATTTCACTGACAACTCTGAAGGGAAAAAAAACGCCTACTTCAGGAAAATCATGCGCACAAAATCAGATTTCTTCAGCCTCCAGCTCGACCAAGCAAAAAACCGACCAAGAAAACTTTTTGAACTAATCAATACACAATCCAAGGAACAACCCCAACTATCGCATAGCACAATAGGCGATATTCCATCCTGTGAAGACTTCTCTGCTTTCTTCAATCTAAAGACCGATAACATAAGGAAAGATCTCCTCAATGATGTAAACCTTTACTCCAACCCCCACAGCATAACACCCACTGAACCAAAGAACAATGCTACATGGTCATCCTTTGACACCTACTCGGAAGAACCAATAAACAAACTGCTCACCACATTGAAACCTTCCAATCACCTCACAGACTCCCTTCCTGCTAACGCTGTAAAGGACTTCATCCCACTACTCCTCCCACTTTGGACCAAAATTATTAACAGCTCACTTCAACAAGGACGCATCCCCGACTCCCTCAAAGTTGGACAAGTCACACCTATACTCAAGAAACCAACAGCTGACCCTACTGACCCAAACAATTACCGTCCTATTACCAACATTCCCACCCTTGCCAAACTGTTGGAAAAATGCGTACAACTCCAACTAACGAAACACATTGATCGGTTTGACCTCCTCAACCCTCATCAATCAGGCTTCCGAGTAGGGCACAGTACTGAAACTGCTATGACACACATAATTGATGACGCCCTCCGAATCCTAGATCAAAACGATACCTGTCTCCTCATCCTTCTTGATCTGTCCTCAGCATTTGACACAGTCAAACGCGAGAACTTACTCGAGTTGTTAAACACCAGAATGGGTCTATCTGGGACTGTTCTCAAGTGGTTCACTTCCTTTCTACATAACCGGTCTCAGAAATTCAAGAACAACCACCTGATGTCCTCATCAGTGCCTGTAACATTAGGTGTCCCACAAGGATCTTCCCTATCTCCAACATTGTTCAACCTGGTCATGGAACCTCTCACCACCTTGTTACAAGCATCTAATGTACACTTTCACATGTACGCAGACAACACCCAACTATACCTGAAATTACAATCCCCCAATGACATCAACCTACTGAACTCCACGCTCAGAAACACACAATCATGGCTTGCCGATAATCACCTCAAACTCAATGCTCTGAAAACTGAGTTCCTTCTGATCTCACCTCCCGCGAAAAGCTCCACCTCTCAAACCTGGCTTAAACACCTAACTGCACTCAATGTCCAACCTACCATCGTGGACTCAGCGAACACTTGACGCCAATCTCAACATGTAGCTACATATCAGCAAGGCAACTAAGGGAGCTAATTTCCAAATCAATACCTTGAGGAAACTTAAACCCTTCCTCCCAGCCAAGGACTTCCAAATTGCAGTACAAGCCCTAGTCATGACGCGCTTAGACTACGGTAGCACCGCCCTCTGCGGACTTCCCCTTTCTACAACTGCGCCCCTGAGAGCCTCTTTGAACGCAGCGAGACTCATCACTGGATCAAAAAAACACTCTCATATTTCCCCTGACCTAAAATACTTGAACTGGCTGCCTTTTGAGGCCAGAATACATCTGAAAATTGCGTGCATGACTCAAAGGGCGATACACCACAGCTCACCCGGCTACCTCACTCAGAAGCATGACTCAAAGGGCTGTACCCTACAGCTCACCCGGCTACCTCACTCAGAAGCATGACTCAAAGGGCGATACACCACAGCTCACCCGGCTACCTCACTCAGAAGCATGACTCAAAGGGCTGTACACCACAGCTCACCCGGCTACCTCACTCAGAAGCATGACTCAAAGGGCGATACACCACAGCTCACCCGGCTACCTCACTCAGAAGCATGACCCAAAGGGCGATACACCACAGCTCACCCGGCTACCTCACTCAGAAGCATGACTCAAAGGGCGATACACCACAGCTCACCCGGCTACCTCACTCAGAAGCATGACTCAAAGGGCGATACACCACAGCTCACACGGCTACCTCACTCAGAAGCATGACTCAAAGGGCTGTACACCACAGCTCACCCGGCTACCTCACTCAGAAGCATGAATCAAAGGGCTGTACACCACAGCTCACCCGGCTACCTCACTCAGAAGCATGACTCAAAGGGCTATACACCACAGCTCACCCGGCTACCTCACTCAGAAGCATGACTCAAAGGGCTGTACACCACAGCTCACCCGGCTACCTCACTCAGAAGCATGACTCAAAGGGCTGTACACCACAGCTCACCCGGCTACCTCACTCAGAAGCATGACTCAAAGGGCTATACACCACAGCTCACCCGGCTACCTCATTCAGAAGCATGACTCAAAGGGCTATACACCACAGTTCACCCGGCTACCTCACTCAGAAGCATGACTCAAAGGGCTATACACCACAGCTCACCCGTCTACCTCACTCAGAAGCATGACTCAAAGGGCGATACACCACAGCTTACCCGGCTACCTCACTCAGAAGCATGACTCAATGGGCTATACACCACAGCTCACCTGGCTACCTCACTCAGAAGCATGACCCAAAGGGCTATACACCACAGCTCACCCAGCTACCTCACTCAGAAGCATGACTCAAAGGGCGATACACCACAGCTCACCCGGCTACCTCACTCAGAAGCATGACTCAAAGGGCTGTACACCACAGCTCACCCGGCTACCTCACTCAGAAGCATGATTTAAAGGGCTGTACACCACAGCTCACCTGGCTACCTCACTCAGAAGCATGACTCAAAGGGCTATACACCACAGCTCACCCGGCTACCTCACTCAGAAGCATGACTCAAAGGGCTGTACCCTACAGCTCACCCGGCTACCTCACTCAGAAGCATGACTCAAAGAGCTATACACCACAGCTCACCTGGCTACCTCACTCAGAAGCTGACAATTTCTGGTGGCTCAAGAACCACTAGAAGTTCAAAGAATCTTCTTCTGAAACCTTGTAGATTCCGGAAGGAAAAAACATATAAGCGTTCCTTCTCAGGAATGGCACCCAGGATCTGGAACTCACTACATCCAGAAACCAGACTTATCACCTCCACCACATTCTTTAAGAAAGAAGTGAAAGCTATCCTCATGGCTAAATTCACGTGAACTTGTACCTTACTTTGGATCTATTTAAGACTCCTCACTATTTGTAATGTTCGTTTTTCAGACTGTCTATTTGTATTATTGGTTTAACTGATTGTTTATGCTCCCTCTTGTATCTACCCTATTTTGCTACTCATTTACTACCTTCAACTATCCTTCGCTCAAAAGCTTGTTAATTTCTCTCTTGTTTCTCCTCCCCCTTGTTGTAAAGCGCTCTGATATCTGCAAGATCTTGTTCGCGCTATATAAATCTCTCAAAATAAATGTCAGATACTACAGGATATTGTGGTACTACAATCTTATTGACCTCTCTCAAATCAATGATAAATCTATAAATCTTAGTGTCAGTATCTTTTTTCAAAATGGGGAGAATCGGACTATTGCAGACATTATAAGGAGCTTCTTCCACCACCCCCACTTCAATCAGGTCTTCTACAATATGTGTAAGTGCTTCTTCTCCTTCTCGAGAAATTTTATACTGAGGCAATCTCGGCAATATAGCACCCTCCTTGACACTAATATGCACTAGTGGAATATCCATTTGTCCTACATCGGTATCTGAAGTAGCCCACGAAGTACTAGGAAGTGAAACTAGGGCAATGTCCTCTTTAACAATAAAAGATCTCTCAATCATGGGGTGGTTGTCATTTAAAATAACCCGTGCTCCTTCCGGAGTACATCGTATTGTGGCCCTGAAATATTTGAGCATGTCAAGATCCACAATATTGTCTGGTGTATTTGGAGAAAGCAAAAATGGACATGGAGCAGTAAACATATCAACATGGAGTGCAAGTAGGTGTGACAGTGGGCTAAGGGAAGGTGTTCCATCGAAACCTATTGATGTAATAGTTAAGCCAGACAGGGGAGCCCTACGAATCAAGTGTTTAGACAAGCCCTACGAGTAGCTCCTGTATCAACCAGAAAGTGATCAGTAGAACCCAAACCATGTGCTGTAGCATAGGGACCCTTCTGATCTACTGGAACTTCAACTGATTCCTTACCCCATCCTAGGCAATCCTATGCATAAGCAGAATCTTGCAAATTAGACGGCTCATAGTCGGACATTTGGTATTGACTCCGTCTATCAAAATTATTAGTCCCCTCTTGTCCATGTGTATTAGCATCAAACCTAGCACGATCATTCGTGTTTCCTCTAGGCCCTGAATATCCTGAACGATTTCTCATTTGTCCCCGACCACGTGAATCCTGCTGAGCACGTAGCACTGGACAATTAGAAATCCAATGTCCAAATCGTCTACAATACCCACACTGATCAACAGACAAATCTACACGAGGATAGGGAGTAAAAGACGGACCATAAGATCCACGTCCACCTCTACTATTACCTCTAGAAGGTGGGCCATAAGCTTGAACCATCATAACCTTTGTTTTTAACTCTTTAGATTTTTTATCCTCCTTACTTTTTGCTTCTAATTCCTGTCGTTCATAAAACTGAGCCATAGTTAGGAGAGAAGCTGGAGAGGAGGTAGTCCATAAACTTTCGCTGGCCTTTAGGCGACTAGCTATTTCTGGCAAAAGGTTTGTGACATATTTATCAACAAACAGATGCCTACCCGTGTCATCTGTCAAAGACTGGCCACTAAAATTGTGGAATGCTTCTTCAAAGCGTGTGAAAAAATCTGAAACTGATTCTTCTATTTTTTGCTTGCAAGACGCTAACATAGTCCAATCTATCTTTTTAGGAGGAATAATCGTCTTTAATTTAACCAATATACCTGCTGTAAGATCTAAAATTTGCTGACATGGTTATTGTGCAGGTTCTCTATCTTTATCTGATTGTTCTATATCTGACCGCAATGCTCCAAATACCGCACGATCGTCAACTTTACACACAGTTCTCCACATATCAGGCGGTAATATTAATCCAAAAAACAAATCAATATCAGACAAAGTCATAGTACAAGAGCTAATGGCACCCTCAATTTCTTCATAAAAAGCTGTTGCATTCTTTCGTGGATCAGGCAATGCATTTTTAAGAGCCATGACATCTGCTCTATTCCAAGGAGTGTAAACCGAATTATAAATAAAATACCCTTTTGCGTCAATAGAAGTCTTATCATCACTTGTGCCTGTTCCTTTAGGAGGAACATATAAAGGTGCGGCTTCCCGCATAGGTTTGACATTTACAACATTCTTATCTGTTTCGAGCGTCGGAGCTCGTGCCATGTTGATTCGAGATGTTTGTGCAGCTGCGTCTGCTGCCTTTTTCTCCTCCCGCAAACGGACTGCTTCACCACGTAGTTTAACCAAGCGTCTGATTGTGTCAGGCACCTGGGAGAAAACAAAAGAACCTTCACGTAATTGCTTACAATCAGCTGCTATATCATCTGGCTCTACTTCCACTGAATATTTCCTAAATCGCTCAATAACCTCTCCAGCAAATATCTTGGTGAAGTATTTTTGTTTCTTTTCGGACCAATTCTCAATAGTATCTAGAAGTTCAGAAGCAATGATAGTACCGCGATCGGCTTTTCCCGCCGCAGATCTAATCTCAGAGGATTGTTCGGTAGTTAACATTGAGCGAGTGTCTTGGGTTTTATCCTCATCTGTAGGAGAGTCCTCATCTGACTCATCAGGAGCAGAGGGAAGAGTATATGGAGGTGGACAACGATCTAATAAGAGAGAATCATCTTGGGGTTTATTAAGAATAGGATAAAGAGGCCTATGAATAGCATATTGGTCATTTACCTGTAACTGATGCTCTCTATCTTCCCTTTCTTTAATTTCTTTAATCTATTTTTCTCTCATTTCTAATGCTTTACCTTTTGCATGCACAGTTTTACGCTGTTCTTTTTCAATCAAGGCCTGTTCACGCTTCATTCGCTCACGCACTTCTTTCTCCCACTTTCGCACACAGTCAAACATGTCTTGCCTAGCCTTTCGCTTGAATATCCGTTGCTCCACATACTGAATCTTTCGCAAATGAAATGAGCCATGCATAGGCCAACGCAACTCAGGATCCTTGCGGGTGTATTTATTCCACAATGTGCTGTACATTATGGACGAAATACCATATTTAATATACATATCCCTATTAGGCGTCCCCTCCGGGGGGGCCGGTTGGTCTTCATCAATTCTCAATTTGGTACCACTACCAAAGCAACACATCTTACGAAGTGTGCTGGAAACAGGCATGCCAAAAATAGTGCAAAATATGCAGTATTATAAAAAAGTAGCACTTAAAATACTCTTTGTACGTTGCACCGTTCAAATATTCTTAGGAGTAGAGAAAAATCTCTTCATTACCTGCCTATATGTGTTGCAACACATATATCATTTTTTTCATATTGATAGGACTAACTCAATATTTGGCCAATACATATCAAAAATGCCACAGTAAGTGTTTCTAAAACTACCTTACCAATCCAAGGTTTCAAACTTCAAGTGCCGCAAAATGGCTCTTACCAATCAAATGGTGTCCAGGTTCCTACTGCCAAGTTCTCAAATCGACCAAACAGTCACTGCACGGCAAATCAACAGAAGAGATCTCAGTCGAGGACCGGCGCCACCTGGATGGTCAGATCAGAAAGAAAGGGAAAACGCCCATGGATGCCAAGATTTGGGTCTCTTCTGGCAGTGATCACGTCCAAAGCGAGATTCCAATCCTTCGTCTCGACCAGTCCTTCGGGCATCCGAGTCGCCGATGAGCCCCACGTTAGACACGCCAATTTGTAGTAACAAGCCCCAGCCAGGCCTACTAGTGCAAGGGATTCGCCCTTGTCTGCTTAGAGTCGTAGACCAATAGTAAGAAGTTGGCACAGAAACTGGAATAGAAAAGACAGAAGGCCATATGTATCAATAACCTGATCTGCGATTCTCAAGTAGCGATTTTTAAGAAATCGCTATTTGAGAATCGCAAATAGGTATGTATGTACAAAATCTCATTTTTTTTGTGATTTCTTAAAATTCCTTAATTGCGATTAGTAAATTGCGAATCGCAATTAAGGAATACTTTCCCATTCATTTCTATGGGCCAGGAGGCCCATAAGAATGAATGGGAAGTTATTCTCAATTTGCGATTCGCAATTTGCAAATCGCAAATTGAGAATAATTTCAAGGGTGCAGGGGTGTCCAAAGGACACCCTGTTGCACCCCTGAAATATGCATGGGTGTACATGTGGCACACATACATGCCCTAAGGGTATGTATGTGCGTCACATGGCACTTTGAAAAATACAAAAAATTGAATTTTTCAAGGAATTCGCAACTTACCACCAACTAGAAGTTGGTGGTAATTTGCGATTCCTTAAGGACATTTTGCAAAATTTTTTTGCTTCATACATTGCACTTAAGGAATCGCAAAATTCTTCAAAGCGTGTGAAAAAATCTGAAACTGATTCATCTATTATTTGCTTGCAAGACGCTAACATAGTCCAATCTATCTTTTTAGGGGGAATAATCTTCTTTAATTTAACCAATATAGCTGCTGGAAAATCTAAAATTTGCTGACATGGTTATTGTGCAGGTTCTCTATCTTTATCTGATTGTTCTATATCTGACCGCAATGCTCCAAATACCGCACGATCGTCAACTTTACACACAGTTCTCCACATATCAGGCGGTAATATTAACCCAAAAAACAAATCAATGTCACACAAAGTCATTGTACAAGAGCTAATGGCACTCTCAATTTCTTCATAAAAAGCTGTTGGATTCTTTCGTGGATCAGGCAATGCATTTTTAAGAGCCATGACATCTGCTCTATTCCAAGGAGTGTAAACCCAATTATAAATAAAATACCCTTTTGCGTCAATAGAAGTCTTATCATCACTTGTTCCTGTTACTTTAGGAGGAACATTTAAAGGTGCGGCTTCCCGCATAGGTTTCACATTTACAACATTCTTATCTGTTTCGAGTGTCGGAGCTCGTGCCATGTTGATTCGATATGTTTGTGCAGCTGCGTCTGCTGCCTTTTTCTCCTCCCGCAAACGGACTGATTCACCACGTAGTTTAACCAAGCGTCTGATTGTGTCAGGCACCTGGGAGAAAACAAAAGAACCTTCACGTAATTGCTTACAATCAGCTGCTATATCATCGGGCTCTACTTCCACTGAATATTTCCTAAATCGCTCAATAACCTCTCCAGCAAATATCTTGGTGAAATATTTTTGTTCCTTTTCGGAGCATTTCTCAATAGTATCTAGAAGTTCAGAAGCAATGATGGTACCAGGATCGGCTTTTCGCGCCGCAGATCTAATCTCAGAGGAACGTTTGGTAGTTAATATTGAGCGAGTGTCTTGGGCTTTATCCTCATCTGTAGGAGAGTCCTCATCTGACTCATCAGGAGCAGAGGGAAGAGTATATGGAGGTGGACAACGATCTAATAAGAGAGAATCATCTTGGGGTTTATTAAGAATAGGATAAAGAGGCCTACGAATAGCATATTGGTCATTTACCTGTAACTGACGCTCTCTATCTTCCCTTTCTTTAATTTCTTTAATCTATTTTTCTCTCATTTCTAATGCTTTGCCTTTTGCATGCACAGTTTTACACTGTTCTTTTTCAATCAAGGCCTGTTCACACTTCATTCGCTCACGCACTTCTTTCTCCCACTTTCGCACACAGTCAAACATGTCTTGCCTAGCCTTTCGCTTGAATATCCGTTGCTCCACATAATGAACCTTTCGCAAATGAAATGACCCATGCATAGGCCAACGCAACTCAGGATCCTTGCGGGTGTATTTATTCCACAAAGTGCTGTACATTATCGACAAAATACCATATTTAATATACATATCCCTATTAGGCGTCCCCTACGGGGGGCCGGTTGGGCTTCTTCAATTCTCAATTTGGTACCACTACCAAAGCAACACATCTTACGAAGTGTGCTGGAAACAGGCATGCCAAAAATAGTGCAAAATATGCAGTATTATAAAAAATTAGCACTTAAAGTACTCTTTGTACGTTTCACCGTTCAAATATTCTTAGGAGTAGAGAAAAATCTCCTCATTACCTGCCTATATTTGTTGCAACACATATATCATTTTTTTCATATTCATAGGACTAACTCAATATTTGGCCAATGCATATCAAAAATGCCACAGTAAGTGTTTCTAAAACTACCTTACCAATCCAAGGTTTCAAACTTCTAGTGTCGCAAAATGGCTTTTACCAATCAAATGATGTCCAGGTTCCTACTGCCAAGTTCTCAAATCGACCAAACGGTCACTGCATGGCAAATCAACAGAAGAGATCTCAGTCGAGGACCGGCGCCACCTGGATGGTCAGATCAGAAAGAAAGGGAAAACACCCGTGGATGCCAAGATTCGGATCTCTTCTGGCAGTGATCACGTCCAAAGCGAGATCCCAATCCTTCGTCTCGACCAGTCCTTCGGGCATCCGAGTCGCCGATGAGCCCCACGTTGGACACGCCAATTTGTAGTAACAAGCCCCAGCCAGGCCTACTAGTGCAAGGGATTCGCCCTTCTCTGCTTAGAGTCCTTAGACCAATAGTAAGAAGTTGGCACAGAAACTGGAATAGAAAAGACAGAGGGCCATATGTATCATCAACCTGATTTGCGATTCTCAAGTAGCGATTTTTAAGAAATCGCTATTTGAGAATCGCGAATAGGTATGTATGTACAAAATCTCATTTTTTTTGCGATTTCTTAAAATTCCTTCATTACGATTAGTAAATTGCGAATCGCAATTAAGGAATACTTTCCCATTCATTTCTATGGGCCAGGAGGCCCATAGGAATGAATGGCAAGTTATTCTCAATTTGCGATTTGCAATTTGCTAATCGCGAATTGAGAATAATTTCAAGGGTGCAGGGGTGTGCAAAGGACACCCTGTTTCACCCCTGAAATATGCATGGGTGCACATGTGGCGCACATACATGCCCTAAGGGCATGTATGTGCGTCACATGGCACTTTGAAAAATACCAAAAAATTGCATTTTTTAAGGAATTCGCAACTTACCACCAACTAGAAGTTGGTGGTAATTTACGATTCCTTAAGAACATTTTGCAAATTATTTTTGCTTCATACATTGCATTTAAGGAATCACAAAATGTGTGATTCCTTAAATGCAATTGCAAAATAAGGAATCGCAAATTTTACGATTCCTTGTTTTGCACCAGATTTTGCTTTATGCACACTATTTAGCAAATTTGCCTTCGCAAAGGCCAAAATTCACTGAATTTCGGCCTTTGCGAATGCGAATTTGCTTGATACATATGGTCCAAAGTTTATTAAACCTCATGAGGTGGAACTACATTCACACAACACTCTTCGGTATAGTTTGAGGTAGCACGCTGACTAGAAGGAGCTTGGTCCTTTTATACCCACACAGGGGCTGAAATGAAGGTGGTACAAGGTACAGAGTATTGGTTTCAGACACATGTAAGGTCATACAGAGAGCGTGCTGGCAACAAGTTGGAAGGGCTGACAGTTAGCTCATTTTGGTGGGCACATCTTGACAGTTACAAGTTGGAGACATCTGTATGGTCTTCTGAGCATGTGCATAGTAGCGGAGACTAAACATACCTTGTCTCGAGGCATATTTCAATAGCAGTTGACAGAAAGGTAGGACAGAGCACATGGCATACAAAATGGCCGACAGAAATACAAAATGGATTCCGTAAAACAGGCAAGATAGTCTCGAAATACCGAATGTGTTCTGCTAATGCTTAATCTAATCGCTGTTAAATTACCACAGGATCATCAAAACAATTTCCTCCGGACTCACCTCTCACCAACTCCCCTCTTTGTCATATCACTCTGATCAACTCCACCTCAACCTCGTCCTCTCCCTCTTACTGCTCCATTTTGAGCTAATAACAAAGGACACTGAGCTCGCCAATACCCTTCCTGTTTACAGTATGCACATTGGTTCACTCCCAAAGTGAGAGCCGGACCTCTGCCTCCCCCTGCTCCCGCCCCCCCTCGGGACAAATCCTCTTCCTCCTCCATCCCTGCCTCGTCCTCTAATTACTTGCTGTAATAATCCTTTGTTTTCTTGTCAGATTTGTCTTTACTCTCATTTCTCTATGTTCATAATATTGAGTCATATTCAGGATAACGGAAGGAGTAGAGGTAGTCCAAGTACTTTCAGCCGGTAACAAAGCGATTATCAAACAATCTTATGTTATTTTCTATTGACAGATCTTTTCCACTAAAATCAATGAACACCCCCTCAAATCGAGTAAAGAAATCAGAAACGCTCTCATCCTTCTTTTGTTTGCAGGGGGTTAACTTATCCCAATCTACCTTCCGGGGTGGAATTAAAGAATGCATATATGTTATAATCCGACCCGGTAATGCCAATATTTCAGGTCTTGGTTTATCACCGGGTTTCCGATCCCTGTCCCAGTCCTTAAACTGTTCCCAAGTTCCTCCCAACTCGGTAGCATGATTGTGGTCATGCACCTGTCGCCACACATCGACGGGGACCAGTAAACCAAAAAACAATTCTATATCAGCTAAGGTCATTACGGCCGATGAAGCAGCCTCAGTGAGTTCTTTGTAAAAAAAAAGCAGTGGGATTCTTCCGAGGGTCAGGTAGTTGCGACTTCAAAGAGTGGACCTCACTCCTTTTCCAAGGAGTATATACCCATATTTCATCTTTAGTCATCCTTCTTGCTCCTGATGGTCTGTGTTTCACATATCTTTTTAGCGCCAGGGTACCTGTGGGGTGTTTCTTGAGCTTTATAAATGTTATATACAATACAATACAATACCTGTGGTTTCTGATCCCAGAATACATTACTCAGCCTCCATTCCTTGGGAGTCAGTGGCTACCTGTGATTTCTGATCCTAGGATACATTGCTCAGCCTCCATTCCTTGGGTCTCGGTGTCTACCTGTGGTTTCTGATGCCAGCATACATTGCTCAGCCTCCATTCCTTAGGTGTCATTGCTACCTGTGGATTCTGATCCCAGGATACATTGGTCAGCTTCCATTCCCTGGGTGTCAGTGGTTACCTGTGGTTTCTGATCCCAGGATACATTGCTCAGCCTCCATTCCGTGGGTGTCTCTAGTGGCTACCTGTGGTTTTTGATCCCAGGATACATTGCTCAGCCTCCATTCCTTGGGTGTCAGTGGATACCTGTGGTTTCTGATCCCAGGATACATTGCTCAGCCTCCATTCCTTGGGTGTCAGTGGCTGCCTGTGGTTTCTGATCCCAGGATACATTGCTCAGCCTCCATTCCTTGGGTGTCAGTGGCTACCTGTGGTTTCTGATCCCAGGATACATTGCTCAGACTCCATTCCTTGGGAGTCAGTGGCTACCTGTGGTTTCTGATCCCCGGATACATTGTTCAGCCTCCATTCTTTGGGTGTCAGTGGATACCTGTGGGTTCTGATCCCATGATGCTTTGCTCAGCCTCCATTCCTTGGGTGTCAGTGGCTGCCTGTGGTTTCTGATCCCAGGATACATTGCTCAGCCTCCATTTCTTGGGTCTCAGTGTCTACCAGTGGCTTTTGATCCTAGGATGCATTGCCCAGCCTCCATTCCTTGGGTGTCTCTAGTGGCTACCTGTGGTTTCAGATCACAGGATACATTGCGCAGCCTCCATTCCTTGGGTGTCAGTTTCTACCTGTGGTTTCTGATCCCAGGATACATTGCTCAGCCTCCATTCCTTGGGTGTCAGTGGCTACCTGTGGCTCCTGATCTCAGGATACATTGCTCAGCCTCCATTCCTTGGGTGTCAGTGGCTGCCTGTGGTTTCTGATCCCAGGATACATTGCTCAGCCTCCATTCCTTGGGTGTCAGCGGCTCCCTATGTTTCTGATCCCAGGATACATTGCTCAGCCTCCGTTCCTTGGGTGTCAGTGGCTACCTGTGGTTTCTGATCCCAGGATACATTGCTCAGCCTCCATTCCTTGGGTGTCAGTGGCTACCTGTGGTTTCTTATACCAGGATACATTACTCAGCCTCCATTCTTTGGGTGTCAGTGGATACCTGTAGTTTCTGATCCCAGGATACATTGCTCAGCCTCCATTCCTTAGGTGTCAGTGGCTGCCTGTGGTTTCTGATCCCAGGATACATTGTTCAGCCTCCATTCTTTGGGTGTCAGTGGATACCTGTAGTTTCTGATCCTAGGATGCATTGCCCAGCCTCTATTCCTTGGGTGTCAGTGGCTACCTGTGGTTTCTGATCCCAGGATACATTGATCAGCCTCCATTCCTTGGGTGTCAGTGGCTACCTGTGGTTTCTGATCCCAGGATACATTGCTCAGCCTCCATTCCTTGGGTGTCAGTGGCTTCCTGTGGTTTCTGATCCCAGGTTATATTGCTCAGCCTCCATTCCTTGGGTGTCAGCGGCTACCTGTGGTTTCTGATCCCATGATGCTTTGCTCAGCCTCCATTCCTTGGGTGTCAGTGGCTTCCTGTGGTTTCTGATCCCAGGAAACATTGCTCAGCCTCCATTCCTTGGGTGTCAGTGGCTTCCTGTGGTTTCTGATCCCAGGATACATTGCTCAGGCTCCATTCCTTGGGTGTGTCAGTGGCTACCTGGGGGTTCTGATCCCATGATGCTTTGCTCAGCCTCCATTCCTTGGGTGTCAGTGGCTGCCTGTGGTTTCTGATCCCAGGATACATTGCTCAGCCTCCATTCCTTAGATGTCTCTAGTAGCTACCTGTGGGTTCGGATCCCATGATGCTTTGCTCAGCCTCCATTCCTTGGGTGTCAGTGGCTACCTGTGGTTTTTGATCCCAGGATACATTGCTCAGCCTCCATTCCTTGGGTGTCAGTGGATACCTGTGGTTTCTGATCCCAGGATACATTGCTCAGCCTCCATTCCTTGGGTGTCAGTGGCTGCCTGTGGTTTCTGATCCCAGGATACATTGCTCAGCCTCCATTCCTTGGGTGTCAGTGGCTACCTGTGGTTTCTGATCCCAGGATACATTGCTCAGACTCCATTCCTTGGGAGTCAGTGGCTACCTGTGGTTTCTGATCCCAGGATACATTGTTCAGCCTCCATTCTTTGGGTGTTAGTGGATACCTGTGGGTTCTGATCCCATGATGCTTTGCTCAGCCTCCATTCCTTGGGTGTCAGTGGCTGCCTGTGGTTTCTGATCCCAGGATACATTGCTCAGCCTCCATTTCTTGGGTCTCAGTGTCTACCAGTGGCTTTTGATCCTAGGATGCATTGCCCAGCCTCCATTCCTTGAGTGTCTCTAGTGGCTACCTGTGGTTTCAGATCACAGGATACATTGCTCCGCCTCCATTCCTTGGGTGTCAGTTTCTACCTGTGGTTTCTGATCCCAGGATACATTGCTCAGCCTCCATTCCTTGGGTGTCAGTGGCTACCTGTGGCTCCTGATCCCAGGATACATTGCTCAGCCTCCATTCCTTGGGTGTCAGTGGTTGCCTGTGGTTTCTGATCCCAGGATACATTGCTCAGCCTCCATTCCTTGGGTGTCAGCGGCTCCCTATGTTTCTGATCCCAGGATACATTGCTCAGCCTCCGTTCCTTGGGTGTCAGTGGCTACCTGTGGTTTCTGATCCCAGGATACATTGCTCAGCCTCCATTCCTTGGGTGTCAGTGGCTACCTGTGGTTTCTTATCCCAGGACACATTACTCAGCCTCCATTCTTTGGGTGTCAGTGGATACCTGTAGTTTCTGATCCCAGGATACATTGCTCAGCCTCCATTCCTTAGGTGTCAGTGGCTGCCTGTGGTTTCTGATCCCAGGATACATTGTTCAGCCTCCATTCTTTGGGTGTCAGTGGATACCTGTAGTTTCTGATCCTAGGATGCATTGCCCAGCCTCTATTCCTTGGGTGTCAGTGGCTACCTGTGGTTTCTGATCCCAGGATACATTGCTCAGCCTCCATTCCTTGGGTGTCAGTGGCTACCGTGGTTTCTGATCCCAGGATACATTGCTCAGCCTCCATTCCTTGGGTGTCAGTGGCTTCCTGTGGTTTCTGATCCCAGGTTACATTGCTCAGCCTCCATTCCTTGGGTGTCAGCGGCTACCTGTGGTTTCTGATCCCATGATGCTTTGCTTAGCCTCCATTCCTTGGGTGTCAGTGGCTTCCTGTGGTTTCTGATCCCAGGAAACATTGCTCAGCCTCCATTCCTTGGGTGTCAGTGGCTTCCTGTGGTTTCTGATCCCAGGATACATTGCTCAGGCTCCATTCCTTGGGTGTGTCAGTGGCTACCTGGGGGTTCTGATCCCATGATGCTTTGCTCAGCCTCCATTCCTTGGGTGTCAGTGGCTGCCTGTGGTTTCTGATCCCAGGATACATTGCTCAGCCTCCATTCCTTAGATGTCTCTAGTAGCTACCTGTGGGTTCGGATCCCATGATGCTTTGCTCAGCCTCCATTCCTTGGGTGTCAGTGGCTACCTGTGGTTTCCGATCCCAGGATACATTGCTCAGCCTCCATTCTTTGGGTGTCAGTGGCTACCTGTGGTTTCTGATCCCAGGATACATTGCTCAGCCTCCATTCCTTGGGTGTCCGTGGCTGCCTGTGGTTTCTGATCCCAGGATACATTGCTCAGCCTCTATTCCGTGGGTGTCTCTAGTGGCTACCTGTGGTTTCAGATCCCAGGATATATTGCTCAGCCTCCATTCCTTGTGTGTCAGTGGCTACCTGTGGTTTCTGATCCCAGGATACATTGCTCAGCCTCCATTCCTTCGGTGTCAGTGGCTGCCTGTGGTTTCTGATCCCAGGATACATTGCTCAGCCTCCATTCCTTGGGTGTCAGTGGCTACCTGTGGTTTCTGGTCCCATGATGCTTTGCTCAGCCTCCGTTCCTTGGGTGTCAGTGGCTTCCTGTCGTTTCTGATCCCAGGATACATTGCTCAGCCTCCATTCCTTGGGTGTCAGTGGCTACCTGTGGTTTCTGATCCCAGGATACATTGCTCAGCCTCCATTCCTTGGGTGTCAGTGGCTTCCTGTGGTTTCTGATCCCATGTTACATTGCTCAGCCTCCATTCCTTGAGTGTCAGTGGCTACCTGTGGTTTCTGATCCAATGATGCTTTGCTCAGCCTCCATTCCTTGGGTGTGAGTGGCTACCTGTGGTTTCTGATCCCAGGATACATTGCCCAGCCTCCGTTCCTTGGGTGTCAGTGCCTACCTGTGGTTTCTGATCCCAGGATCCATTGCTCAGCCTCCATTCCTTGGGTGTCAGTGGCTACCTGTGGTTTCTGATCCCAGGATACATTGCTCAGCCTCCATACCTTGGGTGTCAGTGGCTTCCTGTGGTTTCTGATCCCAGGATACATTGCTCAGCCTCCATTCCTTGCGTGTGTCAGTGGCTACCTGTGGGTTCTGATCCAATGATGCTTTGCTCAGACTCCATTCCTTGGGTGTGAGTGGCTGCCTGTGGTTTCTGATCCCAGGATACATTGCTCAGCCTCCATTCCTTGGGTGTCAGTGGCTACCTGTGGTCTCTGATCTCATGATGCTTTGCTCAGCCTCCATTCCTTGGCTGTCAGTGGCTACCTGTGGCTTCTGATCCCAGGTACATTGCTCAGCCTCCATTCCTTGGGTGTCAGTGGCTACCTGTGGTTTCAAATCCCAGGATACATTGCTCAGCCTCCATTCCTTGGGTGTCCAGGGGTACCTGCGGTTTCTGTTCCCAGGATACATTGCTCGGCCTCCATTCCTTGGGTGTCAGTGGCTTCGTGGTTTCTGATCCCAGGATACATTGCTCAGCCTCCATTCCTTGGGTGTCAGTGGCTTCCTGTGGTTTCTGATCCCAGGATATATTGCTCAGCCTCCATTACTAGGGTGTCAGTGGATACCTGTGGTTTCTGATCCCAGGATACATTGCTCAGCCTCCATTCCTTGGGTGTGAGTGGCTACCTGTGGTTTCTGATCCCAGGATACAATGCTCAGCCTCCATTCCTTGGGTGTCAGTGGATACCTATGGTTTCTGATCCGATGATGCTTTGCTCAGCCTCCATTCCTTGGGTGTCAGTGGATACCTATGGTTTCTGATCCGATGATGCTTTGCTCAGCCTCCATTCCTTGGGTGTCAGTGGCTACCTGTGGTTTCTGATCTCGTGATGCTTTGCTCAGCCTCCATTCCTTGGGTGTGAGTGGCTACCTGTGGTTTCTGATCCCAGGATACATTGCTCAGCCTCCACTCCTTGGGTGTGAGTGGCTACCTGTGGTTTCTGATCCCAGGATACAATGCTCAGCCTCCATTCCTTGGGTGTCAGTGGATACCTATGGTTTCTGATCCGATGATGCTTTGCTCAGCCTCCATTCCTTGGGTGTCAGTGGATACCTATGGTTTCTGATCCAATGATGCTTTGCTCAGCCTCCATTCCTTGGGTGTCAGTGGCTACCTGTGGTTTCTGATCTCGTGATGCTTTGCTCAGCCTCCATTCCTTGGGTGTGAGTGGCTACCTGTGGTTTCTGGTCCCATGATGCTTTGCTCAGCCTTCGTTCCTTGGGTGTCAGTGGCTACCTGTGGTTTCTGATCCCAGGATACATTGCTCAGCCTCCATTCCTTGGGTGTCAGTGGCTACCTGTGGTTTCTGATCCCAGGATACATTGCTCAGCCTCCATTCCTTGGGTGTCAGTGGCTTCCTGTTGTTTCTGATCCCAGGTTACATTGCTCAGCCTCCATTCCTTGGATGTCAGTGGCTACCTGTGGTTTCTGATCCAATGATGCTTTGCTCAGCCTCCATTCCTTGGGTGTGAGTGGCTACCTGTGGTTTCTGATCCCAGGATACATTGCCCAGCCTCCGTTCCTTGGGTGTCAGTGCCTACCTGTGGTTTCTGATCCCAGGATACATTGCTCAGCCTCCATTCCTTGGGTGTCAGTGGCTACCTGTGGTGTCTGATCCCAGGATACATTGCTCAGCCTCCATACCTTGGCTGTCAGTGGCTTACTGTGGTTTCTGATCCCAGGATACATTGCTCAGCCTCCATTCCTTGGGTGTGTCAGTGGCTACCTGTGGGTTCTGATCCAATGATGCTTTGCTCAGCCTCCATTCCTTGGGTGTGAGTGGCTGCCTGTGGTTTCTGTTCCCAGGATACATTGTTCAGCCTCCATTCCTTGGGTGTCAGTGGCTACCTGTGGTCTCTGATCTCATGATGCTTTGCTCAGCCTCCATTCCTTGGGTGTGAGTGGCTACCTGTGGTTTCTGATCCCAGGATACATTGCTCAGCCTCCATTCCTTGGGTGTCAGTGGCTACCTGTGGCTTCTGATCCCAGGATACATTGCTCAGCCTCCATTCCTTGGGTGTCAGTGGCTACCTGTGGTTTCAAATCCCAGGATACATTGCTCAGCCTCCATTCCTTGGGTGTCCAGGGGTACCTGCGGTTTCTGTTCCCAGGATACATTGCTCGGCCTCCATTCCTTGGGTGTCAGTGGCTTCATGGTTTCTGATCCCAGGATACATTGCTCAGCCTCCATTCCTTGGGTGTCAGTGGCTTCCTGTGGTTTCTGATCCCAGGATACAGTGCTCAGCCTTCATTCCTTGGGTGTCAGTGGCTACCTGTGGTTTCTGATCCCATGATGCTTTGCTCAGCCTCCATTCCTTGGGTGTCAGTGGCTGCCTGTGGCTTCTGATCCCAGGATACATTGCTCAGCCTCCATTCCTTGGGTGTCAGTGGCTACCTGTGGTTTCTGATCTCGTGATGCTTTGCTCAGCCTCCATTCCTTGGGTGTGAGTGGCTACCTGTGGTTTCTGATCCCAGGATACATTGCTCAGCCTCCATTCCTTGGGTGTCAGTGGATACCTATGGTTTCTGATCCGATGATGCTTTGCTCAGCCTCCATTCCTTGGGTGTCAGTGGCTACCTGTGGTTTCAAATCCCAGGATACATTGCTCAGCCTCCATTCCTTGGGTGTCCAGGGGTACCTGCGGTTTCTGTTCCCAGGATACATTGCTCGGCCTCCATTCCTTGGGTGTCAGTGGCTTCGTGGTTTCTGATCCCAGGATACATTGCTCAGCCTCCATTCCTTGGGTGTCAGTGGCTTCCTGTGGTTTCTGATCCCAGGATACATTGCTCAGCCTTCATTCCTTGGGTGTCAGTGGATACCTGTGGTTTCTGATCCCATGATTCTTTGCTCAGCCTCCATTCCTTGGGTGTCAGTGGCTACCTGTGGTTTCTGATCCCAGGATACATTGCTCAGCCTCCATTCCTTGGGTGTCAGTGGCTACCAGTGGTTTCTGATCCCAGGATACATTGCTCAGCCTCAATTCCTTTACTGTCCCTAGTGGCCACCTGTGGTTTCTGATCCCAGGATACATTCCTCAGCCTCCATTCCAATGAGTGTCCCTAGTGGCTACCTGTGGTTTCTAATCCCAGGATACATTGTTCAGCCTCCATTCCTTGAGTGTCCCTAGTCTCTTCCTGTGTTTTCTGATCCCAGGATACATTGCTCAGCCTCCATTCCTTTGATACCCCAGTGGCTACCTGTGGTTTCTGATCCCATGATTCTTTGCTCAGTCCCCATTCATTGGGTGTCAGTGGTTTACCTGTGGCTTCTGATCCCGTGATTCGTTGCTCAGCCTCCATTACTTGGGTGTCAGTGGCTTCCTGTGGTTTCTGATCCCAGGTTACATTGCTCAGCCTCCATTCCTTGGGTGTCAGTGGCTTCCTGTGGGTTCTGATCCCATGATTTATTTTATTTATTTATTTATTTACGTCATTTTTATAGCGCAACAAATACCCTGGGGTGTCTCGGCGCTATGGAACTACTGGAGTCAGCCATCCTCTTACTGGTTAAACAACCATGTTTTTAAGAGCCTGCGGAAGCTCATCAGGTTCGGGGCAATTATATGGCCAGTGGCAAAAGATTCCAAAGTTTTGGAGTGGCCACAAGGAAGCGCCTGTCTCCCCAGGTGGCCGTTCTTGTGCGTGGCACAGGGAGGAGACTGGTGTTGGGCGATCTTAATTGCCTTCTGGGAGTATACAGCTGAAAAGCTTCGGTCAGGAACCTGGGTCCTATGCCATGTACTGCCTTATATGCAATGCAGAGGGCCTTAAATTTAAGGCGGCTCTCAACTCTCAGCCAGTGGAGCTGACAAAAGCCAAGAGTGGTGGATTTGCGGCGAGGAATGTTTAGAAGGATCCTGGCAGCCGCATTCTGGATGGATTGCAGCTTAGTTATGACACGCTTCTGGGTATGAAGAAAGAGAGCGTTCCCATAATCTATTTTAGAGAATACTAAGGTGGAGACCAGAGTCTTCCCCGCTGAGGGGGGGAGATAAGGTAGTAGTTTCTTAATTTTTTTCAAAATAAAGAATGATGACGAGACAACCTTGTTAGTGTGGAGGTCAAAAGCCAGCTTGCTGTCAAAAATCACTCCCAGATTTCTGGCTTTTTCCACTGGGACAGGTGGATGGCCGAGCTTTTACGGCCACCAACTAGGGGACCATTCAGGGGAGAGTTTTCCTAAGGTCATAATCTCGGTCTTGTCCGAGTTGAGCCTAAGACAATTCGAGGCCATCCAGGTACTGACCTCAAGCATAGCTCTCTGGAAGTTGGCTGCCACAGTGAGGCCGTCCCTGTGGATACCCAGAACCAGCTGGGTATCATCTGCGTAAGATGTAAGCCGTACCCCATGGGCCTTTATTACCCTCGCTAAGTCCGCTACATAGATGTTAAATAGCATAGGACTTAGCGAGGAGCCTTGTGGGACTCCACAAGGGAGTGCAGAGATAGGAGAGTAGAAGTCTCCCAGCCTCACTGTCTGGGTACGGTTTGCCAGGAAAGATGAGATGAGATCCCTGGCCAGACCGTTTATCCCCAGGGCAGTGACACGGTCGACTAGAGTGACATGGTCGACCGTGTCAAAGGCCGCTGACAAATCCAAAAGGATGAGGACAGCCGCCCCTCCCTGATCCATGATCGCCCTGATCTCATCAGAGGCCTTTATCAAGGCGGTCTCTGTTCCATGCCCTTTCCTAAAACCAAACTGCGTTTCGTCGAGAAGTTGGTGGGTCTCAACGAACTCTGAGAGCTGTCTATTCATCAGGAATTCACATACTTTGGCAGGAAAGGGCAGACACGCAATGGGTCTATAACTGGTGACAGCTGTAGGGTCTAGGGAAGGTTTTTTTAAAAGGGGTTTTATAACAGCCTTCTTCCATATACTGGGAAAGTGGCCTGTCTGAAATGCAGTATTGCAGATCTCCATGAGGGGGCGTGAGATCACTTCTGTGAGTTTTGGCATCACAGAAGGAGGGCAAGGGTCCAGAAGGGAGCCCGATTTGATGGTAGAAATGAGTTTGATAACATCATCATGTGAGGCAGGTGAAAAACATGGAAAGGAATCATGATTGTGATGGGAAAGTACTTCTTTCACAGTACCGCCTATGTGTTCAGTTTTGGTATCCCCTTCAAATGATGCATATATATCTGCCACCTTTGTGGTAAAAAAAGTAGATAGTTCATTACAGAAGGTCTGTGAGGGCTCGACTCCAGGGCCAGTGGAGGGGGTGGACAGAGTCGTGACAACAGAGAACAGCTCTCTAGCAGAGTTAGCAGCGGTCTCAATTTGCGCCGAGGAGAAAACCGTTTTTCGAGCCATAATCGCCTTTTTATAGATCATAAGGGCATCTTTATAAGTTTGTCTGGCTATGGGGCAGTAAGCTTTCCTCCAGCGCCTTTCTAGATTCCTACAGTGTTGGCGATGAAGTCTAAGATCTTCATTGTACCAGGCGGCCTAAGGAGATGCTCTGTTAGGTCTTGTGAGTTTCTCTGGGGCTACTAAGTCGGCGGCGCTTCGGATCCAATCCTGGAAATCTGAGGCTGATAATGCATGAGTATTTCCTCCCTGAGGACAGGAGGAAGCCAGGGAATCTAGCATCTGAGGGATGTCTGCGTTTTTCCAAGCACGAGTCCCCACCCTAGTTCGGGGCCTGAGAAGTAAAGGGTACGCGGTCCGTATATCTAGCTGAAATATAATAGCCCTGTGGTCTGACCACGTGATGGGAATAATGTCCAGCACAGAAATGTCAGGATCATTAGTGAACAGACCATCAAGGGTGTGTCCAGCTTGATGTGTGATGCTCTTAACTAATTGGTGCAGTCCTAGGTTAGAAAGGTCAGTAATGAGTTGAATAGTATCAGAATTGTCCTGCTCTTCCAAATGGAAGTTAAAATCTCCCAGTATCGTATATTTTTCTGAACCTATAACATTATCATTCAGGTCAGAGAGAGTAGAGAGAAAAGAGTTACGGGGGCCAGGGGGTCGGTATAGTATTATACCCTTTAGAGCTTGCTTGGGGTTAATGCTAATAGCAAAGGCAGCTGATGATGCTTTGCTTAGCCTGCCTTCCTTGGGTGTGAGTGGCTTCCTGTGGTTTCTGATCCCAGGATACATTGCTCAGCCTCCATTCCTTGGGTGTCAGTGGCTACCTGTGGTTTCTGATCCCCGGATACATTGTTCAGCCTCCATTCTTTGGGTGTCAGTGAATACCTGTGATTTCTGATCCCGAGATACATTGCTCAGCCTCCATTCCTTGGGTGTCAGTGGCTACCTGTGGTTTCTGATCCCCGGATACATTGTTCAGCCTCCATTCTTTGGGTGTCAGTGGCTACCCGTGGCTTCTGATCCCAGGATACATTGCTCAGCCTCCATTCCTTGGGAGTCAGTGGCTACCTGTGGTTTCTGATCCCAAGATACATTGATCAGCCTCCATTCCTTGGGTGTCAGTGGCTGCCTGTGATTTCTGATCCCAGAATACATTGCTCAGCCTCCATTCCTTGTGTGTCAGTGGCTGCCTGTGATTTCTGATCCCAGGATACATTACTCAGCCTCCATTCCTTGGGAGTCAGTGGCTACCTGTGGTTTCTTATCCCAGGATACATTGCTCAGCCTCCATTCCTTAGATGTCTCTAGTGGCTACCTGTGGGTATGATCCCATGATGCTTTGCTCAGCCTCCATTCCTTGGGTGTCAGTGGCTACCGGTGGTTTCTGATCCCAGGATACATTGCTCAGCCTCCATTCCTTTGGTGTCAGTGGCTGCCTGTGGTTTCTGATCCCAGGATACATTGCTCAGACTCCATACCTTGGGTGTCAGTGGCTTCCTGTTGTTTCTGATCCCAGGATACATTGCTCAGCCTCCATTCCTTGGGTGTCAGTGGCTACCTGTGGTTTCTGATCCCAGGATACATTGCTCAGCCTCCATACCTTGGGTGTCAGTGGCTTCCTGTGGTTTCTGATCCCAGGATACATTGCTCAGCCTCCATTCCTTGGGTGTCAGTGGCTACCTGTGGTTTCTGATCCCAGGATACATTGCTCAGCCTCCATACCTTGGGTGTCAGTGGCTTCCTGTGGTTTCTGATCCCAGGATACATTGCTCAGCCTCCATTCCTTGGGTGTGTCAGTGGCTACCTGTGGGTTCTGATCCAATGATGCTTTGCTCAGCCTCCATTCCTTGGGTGTGAGTGGCTGCCTGTGGTTTCTGATCCCAGGATACATTGCTCAGCCTCCATTCCTTGGGTGTCAGTGGCTACCTGTGGTCTCTGATCTCATGATGCTTTGCTCAGCCTCCATTCCTTGGGTGTCAGTGGCTACCTGTGGCTTCTGATCCCAGGATACATTGCTCAGCCTCCATTCGTTGGGTGTCAGTGGCTACCTGTGGTTTCAAATCCCAGGATACATTGCTCAGCCTCCATTCCTTGGGTGTCCAGGGGTACCTGCGGTTTCTGTTCCCAGGATACATTGCTCGGCCTCCATTGCTTGGGTGTCAGTGGCTTCGTGGTTTCTGATCCCAGGATACATTGCTCAGCCTCCATTCCTTGGGTGTCCAGGGGTACCTGCGGTTTCTGTTCCCAGGATACATTGCTCGGCCTCCATTCCTTGGATGTCAGTGGCTTCGTGGTTTCTGATCCCAGAATACATTGCTCAGCCTCCATTCCTTGGGTGTCCAGGGGTACCTGCGGTTTCTGTTCCCAGGATACATTGCTCGGCCTCCATTCCTTGGATGTCAGTGGCTTCGTGGTTTCTGATCCCAGGATACATTGCTCAGCCTCCATTCCTTGGGTGTGAGTGGCTACCTGTGATTTCTGATCCTGAGATACATTGCTCAGCCTCCATTCCTTGGGTGTCAGTGGCTTCCTGTGGTTTCTGATCCCAGGATATATTGCTCAGCCTCCGTTCCTTGGGTGTCAGTGGCTACCTGTGGTTTCTGATCCCAGGATACATTGCTCAGCCTCCATTCCTTGGGTGTCAGTGGCTACCTGTGGTTTCTGATCCCAGGATGCGTTGCTCAGCCTCCATTCATTGGGTGTCAGTGGTTTACCTGTGGCTTCTGATCCCGTGATTCGTTGCTCAGCCTCCATTCCTTGGGTGTCAGTGGTTTACCTGTGGCTTCTGATCCCATGATGCTTTGCTCAGCCTCCATTCCTTGGGTGTCAGTGGTTTGCCTGGGGCTTCTGATCCTAGCATAAATTGTTCAGCCTCCATTCCCTGAGGGCCAATGCTAGCTGCCTGTTATTTTGATCTCTGGAAGGCTCCCTCTGCCTCCTTTCCTCAGTGCACTCCGCTGGCTGACTTTTGTTTCTGAGTCCTTGAGGGATCATTTGATCCCCGTTCTGTTGTGGCCCCTAGTGGCTACCTGCAGTTTTTGTACTCAGGAGGCCATGCAGGGCCCTCAATCCCTACTGGTCCCTAATGGCTTCCCATAATGTCTGTTCCGAACAGGGTTCACCTCCCCAAGGGTCTTGGGGAGGTGATCCCCACAGCGGACCCCACCGAACTCAAAAATTACCGCCCCATCTCGCTTCTTCCTTTCCCGGCCAAAGTCATCGAGAAAGCTGTCAACAACCAGCTCGCCGCCTTTCTCGAAGCCAACAAATCCCTCGACCCCTCACAATCTGGCTTCCGAGCAAAACACAGCACTGAGACCGCCCTCATCGCAGCAACAGACGACATTCGAACTCTACTGGACAATGGAGACACAGTCGCCCTCATCCTCCTTGACCTCTCGGCAGCATTCGACACAGTCTGCCACAAAACCCTTTTACAACGCCTCAATAACATCGGAATCCAAGGAAAAGCACTTGAATGGATCACCTCGTTCCTTACCGGAAGAACCCAGAGAGTCCGCCTTCCACCATTCAAGTCCGAGGCCTCTGAAGTCATCTGCGGCGTACCACAAGGATCCTCACTCAGTCCCACCCTCTTCAACGTATACATGAGCCCCCTCGCAGCCATCGCACGCCAACACAACCTCAACATCATCTCTTACGTGGATGACACTCAACTGATCCTTTCTCTCACCAATGACCCCAGCACCGCCAAAACTAACCTACATGAAGGAATGAAAGAAGTTGCCGAATGGATGAAACAAAGCCGCCTGAAACTGAACTCAGACAAAACAGAAGTCCTCATCCTAGGTACATCCCCCTCTGCATGGGACGACTCCTGGTGGCCGGAAGCCCTTGGAAAAGCACCCATCCCGACAGACCACGCACGAAACCTAGGCGTCATCCTGGATTCTTCACTCTCAATGAACAGACAAATCAGCGCAGTATCCTCTTCCTGCTTCAACATTCTTCGCATGCTCAGAAAAACATTTCGCTGGATCCCCTCCGACACAAGGAAAACAGTCACCCACGCTCTGGTCACGAGCCGACTGGACTACGGAATCACCCTCTACGCAGGCACTACCGCAAAACTCCAGAAGAAACTCCAACGAATCCAAAACGCCTCAGCCAGACTCATATTAGACATCCCACGCAACGAACACATCTCTGATCACCTTAAAGACCTCCACTGGCTACCCGTCAATAAGAGGATCACTTTCCGACTGCTTACCCACGCACACAAATCACTCTACGACATCGGTCCAGAATGCCTCAACTCATGACTATCCTTCTACCCCCCCTCCCGCCAACTACGCTCTTCCACCCAAGCCCTCGCCACTGTACCTCGCATCAACAAGACCACCATGGGAGGCAGATCCTTTTCATACCTGGCTGCTAAAACATGGAACTCACTCCCCGCTTACCTTCGCCTTACCCAGAACCACCTAGCATTCAGAAAGCAACTTGAAACGTGGATATTTGACAAGTAATCCTCCTCCCCTTCCTAAGCGCCTTGAAACCCTCTGGGTATGTAGTGCGCTATATAAATTCTATGACTTGACTTGACTTGACTTGGTGGAATCTATTGGCTGCCCAAGGTATCTGCGCCCAAGAGTCCCTGGACATCTGTGGTCTCAAACCCTACAAGGGCTAACCTCCATAGACATCACTCTTGGTTCCTCATGGCAGCCTGTGGTATCTGAACACAGGAGATCTTGCTTCCCTAAGGGTTCCTAGTGAATTCCTGTGGCGTTGGCGCCGAGCAGGGCTCGTTTCCCCAAGGGTGCCTAGTGGCTACCGAGAATGTTTGCATCAGGGGTGTTCGCTTCCCTAGGGGCCCCTAGAGGTCGCCTGCTGTCTAGAAACCTAGGAGGGTTTACTTTTTAAAGTGGCACCAAGTTACTTCCCATGGTGTCTGCACTGAGGAGGGGTTTAGCTCCTAGCGGCCCCTAGTTGTCACCTGTGGTGTTTGCACCTAGGACGATTCACTTCCTAGTGACACCTAGAAACCACCCATAGTGTCTGTACCTGGGAGGGCTTTAGTCCCGAGAGGCCCCTAATGGTCACCTGTGGTCTCTACACCTGGGAGGACTCGCTTTCTAGTGACATTTAGTAGCCACCCATGGTGTCTGCCCATACGAGGCGTTACTTTGCTAGGGGTGCCTAATGGCTTACCAGGGTGTCTGCACTGAGGAAGGCTTGAGTCCCTGGGGACCTGATTGTAATAAACACTTACACTTGTGGCGTCCCCGGGCTACCGTCTTCCTCTTCCTCGGCTTTTGATGACGATCTGCGCATGCGCACGGGCGCGCATGCACATTCCTTGCGAGAAATGAACGGGCGCGCGCGCATGCGCAGATCACTGTGAAACGCTGAGGAAATGGAGAACGGCAGCCCGGGGACGCCACAACAACAAAGGTAAGTGTTATTATTTTACATATAAGTTATATTTACTGAATTCTTAGTAGGGGGGTGGAGGCGGGCCACGGAGCAGAGTTGGTCCCCAACTCCGTGGACCTCCACGTAGTGCCGCTCCGCCAGCTCCACCCAAGGTTACTGGAAATACGCTGAGATCAACCCTCTCCTAAAGAAACCATCAGCAGACTCCACCGACCTCAAGAACTACAGACCAATCTCCCTACTTTCCCATCCGGCAAAAGTAATTGTAAAACCTGTCAACAGCCAACTTGCTTCCTTCATCGATGAGTACAACATCCTCAACTCCTCCGAATCAGGCTTCAGGAAGAACCAAAGCACAGATACTGCCCTCATCGCCGTGACAGACGACATCCGCTCCCTCTTTGACAGAGGAGAGACTGTGGCCCTCGTCCTCCTGGACATCTCTACGGCCTTTGACACAGTATCACACCGCATCCTAGCCCACAGACTCCACAATGCAGTAATCCGGAACAAAGCCCTCAACTGGATCCACTCATTCCTCTCGGCAGAACACAGCAGGTCAGTCTGCCTCCCTTCTTCTTGGAGCCAACCACCTGCGGAGTCCCCCAAGGATCCTACATCAGCCCTACTCTGTTCAAAATCTACATGGCCCCTCTCGCCTCCATCATCAGATCACACGACTCAATATCGTATCATACGCAGATGACGCGCAACATCTCAAAACACAACTTTCAAGAAGGAATGGAATCAGTCACCGGGTGGATGAAGAGCAGCTGCCTACAACCGAACATAGACAAATCGAAAGTACTCATGATAGGCCCACATCCCAATGCCTGGAACAACACATGGTGGCCCCCAGCCCTCTGGAACCCACCCCCACCCCTTGACCACGCACGCAACTTCAGAATCATTCTGGACTCCGAACTCAAAATGGACTGCCAGGTCAATGCTGTCACCTCTTCCTGTTTTCACACCCTCCGTCTCTTACAAAAAACTTTCAACTGGATCCCCCTCAAACACAGAAAAACTGTCACCCAAGCCCTCATCAGCAGCAGACTGGACTACGGAAACGCACTCTGCCGGGATCAACAAGAACCTCATCCACAAACACCAGAACATCCAGAAAGCCACAGCCAGACTAGACCTCAACCTACCACGCCATTGACACATCACCCAACACCTGCGGACACTACATTGGCTCCCCATCGAGAAGAGAATCACCTTCAAGCTTCTCACCCACGCCCACAAAGCTCTCCACATCACTGGCCCTGCCTACATGAACCACCACCTCTCGTCCCCACACAACCCAAAGATCCCTCCGCTCAGCCCAGCTCTCCCTCGCCACGGTACCACACATCAAGAAGACCAGAACAGGAGGTCGTTCCTTCTCCTTCAACCCGGCAAAGCCATGGAACACCTTCCCTCTCCACCTCTGCCAGACACCTACTCTCTCCAAGTTCCTGAAGGACCTCAAGACCTGGCTCTTTAACAACATGAGCGTCCGGTACCACACGTACCCTTAAAGGCTGGCGAAGACCTCTGACCCACTTGGCCTCCTCCTACACTCCGGGAGTGCCTAGGAACCGCGCTCCCCCCTCCATCCCACCAGCGCCTTGAGACCCTTCCGGGTGAGTACCTGCGCTTAACAAACCCATGATTGATTGATTGATTATCTGCAGCCACAGGGGCTCACTATCCAAGAGGTGCCCAGTGACTCCCCGTAGTGTCTGCAGCCAGGAGGGCTCGCTTCCCTAGACATGGTGAGTGCTGCCCCTAGTGTCTGCACCCAGTGGCTCACACCCCTAGGATTGCCCTGTGACTCCCCGTAGCGCCTGCAGCCAGGAGGGTTCGCTTCCCTAGACATGGGTAGTGGCTGCCCCTGGTGTCTGCACCCAGTGGTTCACACCCCTAGGATTGCCCTGTGGCTCCTGTAGTGTCTGCAGCCAGGAGGGCTCGCTTCCCTAGACATGGGTAGTGGCTGCCCCTGGGGTCTGCACCCAGTGGTTCACACCCCTAGGATTGCCCTGTGGCTCCTGTAGTGTCTGCAGCCAGGGGGGCTCGCTTCCCTAGACATGGTGAGTGCTGCCCCTAGTGTCTGCACCCAGTGGCACGCACCCCTAGGATTGCCCTGCGGCTCCCGTAGTGTCTGCAGCCAGGGGGGCTCGCTTCCCTAGACATGGTGAGTGCTGCCACTAGTGTCTGCACCCAGTGGTTCACGCCCCTAGGATTGCCCTGTGGCCCCCAGTAATGTCTGCAGCCATGAGGGCTCACATCCTAGGGGCACCTATTGGCTGCCTACGGTGTCTCCACCCATAAGTGTTTGCTTCCCTTGACATGGGTAGAGGCTGCCCCTGGTGTTTGCACCCAGTGGCTCACACCCCTAGGATTGCCCTGTGGCCCCCGTAGTGTTTGCACCCAGTGGTTCACGCCCCTAGGATTGCCCTGTGGCTCCCAGTAATGTCTGCAGCCAGGAGGGCTCGCTTCCCTAGACATGGGTAGTGGCGGCCCCTACTGTTTGCACCCAGTGGTTCACGCCCCTAGGATTGCCCTGTGGCTCCCGTAGTGTCTGCACCCAGTGGCTCACACCCCTAGGATTGCCCTGTGGCCCCCGTAGTGTTTGCACCCAGTGGTTCACGCCCCTAGGATTGCCCTGTGGCTCCCAGTAATGTCTGCAGCCAGGAGGGCTCGCTTCCCTAGACATGGGTAGTGGCGGCCCCTACTGTTTGCACCCAGTGGTTCACGCCCCTAGGATTGCCCTGTGGCTCTCCTAGTGTCTGCACCCAGTGGTTCACGCCCCTAGGATTGCCCTGTGGCTCCCACAGTGTCTGCAGCCAGGAGGGTTCGCTTCCCCAGACATGGGTAGTGGCGGCCCCTAGTGTCTGCACCCAGTGGCTCGCACCCCTAGGATTGCCCTGTAGCTCCTGTAGCACCTGCAGCCAGGGGGGCTCGCTTCCCCAGACATGGGTAGTGGCGGCCCCTAGTGTCTGCACCCAGTGGCTCGCACCCCTAGGATTGCCCTGTGGCTCCCGTAGTGTCTGCAGCCAGAAGGGCTCGCTTCCCTAGACATGGGTAGCGGCGGCCCCTAGTGTCTGCACCCAGTGCTTCACGCCCCTAGGATTGCCCTGTGGCTCCCCTAGTGTCTGCACCCAGTGGTTCACGCCCCTAGGATTGCCCTGTGGCTCCCACAGTGTCTGCAGCCAGGAGGGCTCGCTTCCCTAGACATGGGTAGTGGCGGCTTCTAGTGTTTGCACCCAGTGGCACGCACCCCTAGGGTTGCCCTGTGGCTCCCTGTAGCGCCTCCAGCCAGGAGGGCTCGCTTCTAGTAATCCCTGGAGGCAGACCCACGTCTCCATCCCCTGCACCCGGCGCATGCGCGCTCGGGCGTCCCGGAGACGTGCTGCAGCTCACACGGCGTGATATAGGGGCCCGCCACCCCGGCCGAGTGTTGCGAGCTAATGATGGGCTCGGGGGAGCCGTGGAGCGGAGGCCGCGGGCGCCGCATCCATCACTCTCGGCCGGTTATTACAGCGCCGCCGCGGCCCCCCTGGCCCCGCTCCCCCCGCCTGACACTCCACTTACAAAAGAACATTTCAGGAGAATCAATGCGGCGCTGAATTGGCACTTTCCCCTCGGTGGGCTGCCAGTCACAGCCTGTGCCAGGCCTCGCCCCCTCCACCGGCGGCAGCTGTCCTTCAAGGGGCAGCGCTCCTGCTGCGCTTCTGGGCGCCCCCTCGACCCAGGGGCGTGTTTGAGGCTTCAAGTGGCAACACGGCGCTGTGGTGGCATTATAAGGGCAAGTCAGCTGCCTCCTGTCACCTTAATGTAACACCTTTATATAGCGCTCCTGCAGGGCTTCTGGGCGCCCCCCCCCCCCTCGACACAGGGCGTGTTTGAGGCTTCAAGTGGCAACACGGCGCTGTGGTGGCATTATAAGGGCAAGTCAGCTGCCTACTGTCACCTTAATGTAACACCTTTATATAGCGCTCCTTCAGGGCTTCTGGGCGCCCCCCTCGACACAGGGCGTGTTTGAGGCTTCAAGTTGCAACACGGCGCCGTGGTGGCATTATAAGGGCAAGGCAGCTGCCTAATGTTACCTTAATGTAACGCCTTTATATAGCGCTCCTGCAGGGCTTCTGGGCGCCCCCCTCGACACAGGGCGCGTTTGAGGCTTCAAGTGGCAACACGGCGCTGTGGTGGCATTATAAGGGCAAGTCAGCTGCCTAATGTTACCTTAATGTAACGCCTTTATATAGCGCTTCTTCAAGGCTTCTGGGCGCCCCCCTCGACACAGGGCGTGTTTAAGGCTTCAGGTTGCAGCACGGCGCTGTGGTGGCATTATAAGGGCAAGGCAGCTGCCTACTGTTACCTTAATGTAACGCCTTTATATAGCGCTTCTTCAGGGCTTCTGGGCGCCCCCCTCGACACAGGGCGTGTTTAAGGCTTCAGGTTGCAGCACGGCGCTGTGGTGGCATTATAAGGGCAAGGCAGCTGCCTACTGTTACCTTAATGCAGAGGTCTTCAAACTGTGGGGCGCGACCCCCAGGGGGGCCCTGGAGTCTTGGCAAGGGGGTCGCGCATTCCCCAGCTTCACTTGTCTCAGCAATTTAAAACGAGCGCTTTCCGTTAGAAAAAAGAAAGCCCTCCCGGGACGGTGATTTAGATAGTTATCAGCTGCTCTCTGAATGAAATGAAAATGTAAAAGTGTAAACAATGCTTGTGAGTAGTTCTGGCTTATTTCTCCTGTTGTTAATTTGTTACTTCATTTAAATCTATTTTCATTTATAAGCCCCGGGATAAAAGAGGAAGCCTTCCTGGCAATTAGGCATAAGGACAGACGGCGAGCCACACTAGATGGTAGAGACTGCCACAAGAATTCATTCAGTAAGATCTGGCTTTAATTAATCAAATCACTCCAAGCTTTGTGATAACAAAGATTTGGTTTTTGTGAGTGGAAGTGCAAAGCGTTACCAACTGGGCCTGAGAAGTGCTTGCTTTAATTTTAACTGCATTTAGACAGCCCTTAGTACCCCTGAAGAGGTGTTGAAGGGACAGCTATGGAAAAATTGCATTACAAACTTTGGCATTATTAAAGTCTACGCTTTGAAGGCACCATTTTATCGTAAAACCATTTCCACCTTTTACAGCATTCTATCTGACACTGTAATATAAGGATGAAATAATGACTTACATATTCGCACTGCTTTCTGTCACAGGCTGTGACCTTGTAGCACTAATAATGCACATCACTAGTCTCCACTGAACCAACCAATATGTAATTCTGTGGCTCTCTGATTACATGCAGACCTCTGCAGTGCTTTAACTAATAGAGGTTTCATAATGTACTGCAGTGCATTTCCCACTGAGTAACAACTTTTTTATTTATTTTCCATTTACTACGCTATTTTTATGTCGATACCTAATGGTAAGATACCTCAAAAACGTAAAGAGGGCCTTATTTATGAAAATTGTTGCATCGCTGTGACAAAACAGCGAAGCAACAGTTGTTGATAGTTGTCGATAATGAAGAGTACAAATTTTTGTCTGAAGGGGGTCCTTATGCCTAAAAAAGTTTAACAAGTGGGTCTCGACATCAAAAAGTTTGAAGACCTCTGCCTTAATGTATCACCTTTATATAGCGCTCCTTCAGGGCTTCTGGGCGCCCCCCTCGACCCAGGGGCGTGTTTGAGGCTTCAAGTGGCATCACGGTAGTTTGCTGGCGCTATAAGGCAGCTGCCTACTGTTACCTTAGTGTAGCGCCTTAATATAGCGCATGGCACTTTAACAAGGCAGCAGTATAAATATGGCGGAGTTACTTGACTGGGTAAATAAATACATGGGGACTTATATCAGGTTTAGAAGACGGAACGATCCTTCAAAACAACACAAACATCCCTCCCATCATAAAACAAGCGCCACAGGCTATAATCAGGGCCACTGGAATTATGCGATTGCGGGGCTGTTGCGTTTTCACATAATTATTTTATTTATAAAGTTTTAAATAGCGCTAGCTTGACCTGTGGGAATCAGAGCGCTTTACATACACAAAGGAAAAGAAAAAAATGCATTGCATCGCAGGATAAGAGGGAGCATGAAGAACTAAGGAAAAACATAATTCTTATGAATACAGGGAAGGGGAGAAAAACGCAGGTGGTTAGAACAGTCAGATAGCCACCCATCTTTGAAGGTCAAGTGAGGGGGGGGGGGGGTCCATGAGGTAATTGATGCCTGGGTTAGTTGGCTTGGACAGTAAAGTACTGGTTGAGGAGAAGGAGTTTCAGATCCTCTTTGAAGCAAGAGAAGGAGGGGTTGCATCTGAGGTCGATCGGGAGTGCGTTCCACAACCTTGGTACACTCCCTGGAAAGGACCGGCGCTGGGTGGTTTTCCTTTTCAATTTTGGGGGGATGAGACTAAGGGCCCGATGTAGGTAGGGCTTTACCGATCGGTATCGGCCGAAAATACCGATTTTTGGCCCTTACCGATCGGTAAACAGCCATCGAGATGTAGGGGACCAAAAACAGAACGAATCGGATAGAAAACCGATTCGGAATGTGTACCGAATGTGAAAGAATCCGATACGTACATACCGAAAATCGGATATGTAACGAATCGGAAAAACACCGATTCGGTTACAAAGACCGAATCGGTCCATGTACCGAATCGTTAGTGACACCGAATCGGAAAATCACCGATTCGGTCCCACTACCGATTCGTTAGCGACACCGAATCGGAAAATCACCGATTCGGTCCCACTACCGATTCGTTAGTGACACCGAATCGGAAAATCACCGATTCGGTCCCACTACCGAATCGTTAGTGACACCGAATCGGAAAATCACCGATTCGGTCCATGTACCGAATCGGAAAAAATACCGAATCGGACATGATCCGATTCGGAAAACATGCCGATTCGTATAAATCTCCGATCGGGAAATTCCCCGATTCCGACAGTTGGGGAGATGTAGGGAGGCACAGAAACACCGAAATCGGCTCAAAATCGGTAGAATTCACTCGGTATTTACCATGGATTGCAATCAGGTGGTAACCAACTCCAACCCATATAAACAGTCCCAAAATGCATTGCAACTTGCAGGATGGCAGCTTTCTATGTCATTGCGAGGCGGCTACGGCTACAGCAGGAAGGACTGAGGGAATGGCTAAGAAATGAACAGGTCTACAGACAGAGGATAACCCTGTTCATGCTCACTGAGGCTGAGATCCTACAGAGATACAGGCTGGACTCTGACACCATACTTGAGCTCATCAGGGACCTTAAGCCATACTTGGACCACCACACCCCAAGGGCACACGCCATCCCTGCGCACGTCCAGGTGCTATGCAGCCTACACCTGGTAGCGTCTGGCAGCTATCAAAGTGGAGTAGCAGCAGCAGGAGGGGTGAGCCAGAGCAGCCTGTCAAGGTTCTTCCACATATTCCTTGACGCCATGATAGACAGGATGGACCAATACATCTCATTCCCTGCAACCCACGCAGAACTGCTACAAACCAAAGCGGACTTCTACCAGATGGCACACTTTCCCCAAGTCATCGGTTGCATAGATGGCACGCATATTCCGATTTGCCCACCAGCGGACACCGAATACATATACCGCAATCGGAAATCGACACACACCATCAACGTGCAGGTGATCTGCAATGCCAAGTGCACCATCACAGACCTGGTAGCAAAATTTCCAGGGAGTACCCATGACTCCTATATATTCCAACAGAGCGGCATATATGCACGGCTGATGGCTGGCGATTTTGGAGAAGGATACCTCCTAGGTGAGCCACATCATCAGACCCCCATAACACATAGTAGGTAGGTGTAATACATGTATGCATGTGTCTAATGTGACCCCTTTCTCTTCCAGGCGACAGTGCATATGCCCTCCGCTCATTCATACTCACCCCCTACCTCAACCCCTCCACACCCAGCCAAAGGAGGTATAACCGTGCCCACATACGCACCAGGAATGTTGTTGAACGGACCTTTGGCATCTTGAAAAGTAGATTCAGATGCCTGCACAAGAGTGGAGGTGCAAGGCAGTATACCCCCATCACCTGCTGCAAGATCATAGCTGTATGTGCAATGTTACACAACCTTGCGGTCAAGAAGGGCACTGAGGTGGAGTTGTCTGACTACGAGGACTATGACGACGACGAAGCTGTGCCACTGACACAGCCAGCTGGGGTGTGTACGCCATGTGATGGCAGATACAGACGTGAGGAGATCACTGAGAACTATTTCTGACTGAGTACAGATGCAAAGACAGCTAAATGTTGCTTGGAAAATAAACTTTTTAATAGTGATGCACCACAGTTACATCACTGAAGTGCATAAAAAAATGGAGTCTGTCAAAACAAATAAAGTCCAGGGTTCTGGTATGATCATCCCCCCTTGCCAGCCTATTTTTTGGCCCGCTTTCCAGACCCACTGGGGTGTCCCTCGGCCCCCTCCGAATGGCCAGCAGCATCAGCGGAGCGCCTGGTGCTCCTCCTTGGCTCTGATGCAGCGCTGGCCGGGCTGCTGCGGCTGCTGCTGTCACCAGCATCACCCAGGTCCAGGGCAGGATTGGAGGCGGCGTTTGATATTAACATGGCCTCCATGGCCGTGGTGATCCTGGCCATCCCCCTGGTCAGCTCAGCAGTATGCTGACTCTGCACCGACTCCTGATTTGCGCTACGATGGCACAGCTGTGCAGTCGCCGCTGCAAGGCGGGCCATGGCCCGGTTGAGCACCCGGGCATCCCTCCTGCGCGCAACCTCATGCTCCTCCTGCCTGGCAGAGGAGTGGGTGATGGCAGTGGTCAGCCTGCCCAACCCTGCTGCCACCTCCTTGTTGCTGTCCACAACAGCCTGGAACCCCTTCACCAACTCCCCCATCTGCAGGTTGTGCTGCAGGAGCTGGCGTTGGCAGGCCATGGTGGATCTGGCCTGTTGGCGCTGGATTTTGACCATCTGGCCCTCCAGGCCCAGGAACACACTGCCCTCCCGTGCTGGTGCAGCAGTGGTGGTGGTGGTGGTGGTGGTGGTGGCACGGCGTCTGGCACTGCTGCCTCCGGCCTGCTGAGTGGGCTGGGGTGCCACTGGTGGTGGTGTGGTGCTGGCCGGCCCCGGAGCCCCTGCTCCCAGGACAGGTAGGACGGGTGGCAAGGCCACGGTTGTGGCAGGAGCTGTTGTCGGCGGAATGGTCTGCCTTGTTGGGGAGTTGTATGGTGAAAATTGCAAGGGGGGTGAGCTGGGCAGTACTGGGGAGTGCACTGCCTGGAAATCAATCACCAGGACTCCCTCCATTCCAAGCCCTGGGGTGTCTCCTTCCTCATCCTCTTCCTCCTCCTCCTGGCCAGGCTGGCTGGTGCTCGGCCCTGCCACTGCAGTATGTGATGTCGAAGCTCCCTCTGCTGCCACAGTGGTGCCGCCTGATGGTGCCCCTAGGTACAAAGAAGCATTTGTAAACTGAGTGCCGATGTATTACAGTCAGTACAATTATGGCATTCCACATGTCCTTGCATCTCCTTACACCGTGTCACACTGTTTCCTGTCTTGTGATTCTGCACTGACATATTTGGCTAACTTCTGCTGACTACATGTACCATGATGCTTGTCTCTTGTATGTTGGTGACAGTACAGTGCTGGTGTTTGCCTATGCATTGTGTCTAATGGGGAGGTGTCTGGTAGGGTGTGTCATGATGCGCATGCTTCTTACCTGTAGCTGTGGCCATCGCAGTGCTGTCCAGGGTCCCGATCCCTACAATGCTCTCCCTCTCGATGGTGCTGGAGACAATTTCCTCCAGCTCGGTGAGGGGTGGCGCCGGGTTCTTGCCTCCTCCGGTGAGTCCAGCCTGCCTTTGGAGGTCGGCCAGCTTCCTCTTGGTGAGGCTGCGGAGGTCATAGAACCTTTTCTTAAGTTCCTCAATGGACCTGGGGGTGACTCCAGCAGCATTGACCTTCTGGGCGATGTCTGCCCACAATCGCCTCTTGGTGCTGTCTGGCACGTTGAGGGACAGCTTGCCGAAGAGCTGGCGGTGCACCCTCACCACCTCCTCAACCAGCACCTGTAGTTCTGTGGTGGTGAATTTGGGCTTCCTCTTTTGGGAGGACTTCTGGCTTCCTGCCTGATCTGCCATATTCTCTTGCTCCTGCTCAGTCTGCAACCTCCTTCTCCCACTGCTGCTAACTGTGTGTTGGGCTCAGGCAGGCTTTCCAGAAACTTCTAGAAACTTCTTAATTGGCTGCACCTGCCAGGGTTGCCACTCCCTGTTTGGGTGGGGGAGGGGGAGCCACCTCATTGGCTGAATCGCCTATTGCCGAGTCTGCTTTTACCGATTCGGTAAAATCCGAATCGGTAAAATCCGATTCGGTATTATCCGATTCGGTAAAAGCCGAATCGGGTCATGCAATGCATTCCTATGGGCTTTTTCGCCATGGGTCTATGATTGCCGATTCGGTTTTTACCGAATCGGCTTTTACCGATTCGGTATTCGCCGAATCGGAAATATCCGATTCGGTGGTAGCCGATTCGGTATTTTCCGATTCGTTGTTGGCCGATTCGGTAATTTCCGATTCGGACCGAGCTGAATCGGAACGTACCGAATCTCATTACCGATGCCGACCGAATCGGTTTTCAGTCGGTATTTTTTTCCTACATCTCGTTTTCCGATTTCAGAATACCGATTCGGCCCGCCTCGGTATTTTGAAATCGGAAAATCCCGTTTACCTACATCGGGCCCAAAGTGAGTTGGTGCTTCTCAGAGTTCTGGGTTTTCCTGCTTTTACCAGTTTGCTGTTTAGGTAGTTGGGTGATTGGGCGTGAAGGGCCTTCTGTGTGATGCAGACCAGCTTGTAAATACATCTACCTTCAATGGGAAGCCAGTTGAGTGCGTTGAGGGCTGGTGAGATGTGTTCAAATCTTTTTACACCCGTTATGGGTCGAGCTGCCATGTTAGGGACTGACCTTAGTGGGGCTAGGTGAGCATTTTGGGACCCTGTTCGGATGGTTTGCCCATAGTCCAGTTTCAAAAGGATTAGGGATTGTACGATTGTTTAAAGTCATCCTGGGGAAAGAAAGGTTTAATTTTCTTGAGATGTTTTCGAGAGTAAAGCGCACCTTTTGCAGAGTTTTTGATGTGCTTTTCCATTGATAGGTTCTTATCCAGGGTAATGCCGAGTGACTTTACTGAGTCAAATAGGACGAGGGAGCAGTTTAGGGTATCAAGGTTCTTGAGCCAGTCTTGGATTGGTTGGTGGTTACATTTCGGAGAGAACAGTATTAATTTTAGTTTGTCCGGGTTCAACTTCAAGTGGTATCCGTTAACCCCTTGCATGCTGATGACGGCCGGGAGCCGTCATGGCACACAGTGCTCGTGTGCTGATGACGGCTCCCGGCCGTCATGACCGCACCCGCGATCGGAATGTGCTGCACAGGCGCAGAATCGCGGCAGCATGCAAGGGGTTAAACCAAGTTTGGACCTTGGTTAGTGTGACATTGAGGTGTCAGATGTCACTGGGCGATTTGATTTTGTGTAGTAGATTTGTGTGTCATCTACATATAGGTGGTATTTAACTCCTGCTTGTTTCAGAATAATTGTAAGGGGTTACATGAAGAGATTGAAGAGGGATGGTGAAAGGATCAATCCTTGTGGGACTCCAAGTGTGACTCATGCTGGTATAGAGAGGCAGGAGTTGATTTTAATTTGTTGTGAACGTCGTTGAACGAAGGAAATGAACCGTTTAACTACTGTGCCATTGATGCCAGAGCGCCTCAGCAAAGTCTCAAGTGAATCTGGATGATTTATTGTGTCGAACGCCGCTGATAAGTCAATAATAGTTAATTACAGATGTCCCACATAATCCATCATCTGCAGCATAGGCTGCTGATTTTAACCACAAAAATTTAGTTTCTAGCTGAAGCGCTTCAAAAGTTACTAAAACTCAGCGGCATGTGTTGCTGCGTAGTGAAAGGTCTTTTGCAACAGTTGATTGGTCAAATATCTGTTGCTTATTGCTGTATTCGGGTGTTAAACTGGTACAACGAGGTGCAACCAAAGCCAGGACAGTGTTAACAAGTGTAAAAATGAAAAAGAAAAGACAGTATTACTATCACAAAATGTGCAGCATTAAGTCGTATAGTTTGTCTTTTAATGCCAGATAATTTACTCAACCCTGCAGCATAATTTGGCCCTCCCCTACCACATAATTCCAGTGGCTCTGGTTATAGTGCACTCGTATCACGGCTATGGAAGGTCCACCACGTCTCTAGTGAGTATCCATCTCCAAGACTCTAAGCTAGGCCCTTGATTTTTTCATACCCAGTCAATCTGTAGTTATTGATTGACTACAGGGTGGGGTCAGGGGTTGTCGCTTCGGGGTTGTGGAGGTTACACCCCCTAATAAATGTATTTTGTGATAAGTAGTTGGGTACAGGTGCTTTATGTTGGGGTTGGCTGAGGCGTCTGTCAGATTTCACCAGGAATTTTACACACACAGACAAAAACAGAAACACACTTTCCCCTCTTTCGGTTGGGAAAGGCTTGAGAAATATTGGTTGTTTCACTAATTAATGTGTTTTCTCTCACTCAGTATCCCCTCCCACTCTGCATTCCTCTCCCTTTCTACTGCCCCTTACGTCCCTCAAATGCACCCTGCTTGTCCTCTATTGTATTTTAGCATTATGTGCCAGCTTGATTGTTGGAATATCTGAAGCCCACGCGCCTCAATCTCACTGACCAAGCTACGCTCCTGGGTCAGGGCTCCCCAAGGGTTGTCCACACATACCTCTGTCTCAGTGAGTGAGTGAGCTTTCAATGAACTTAGAGATTGGGTCCATAGGTGAGTTTTGGGAAGGTTTTTTTGAGGGTGGGTTACACAGCGGTCAGGAGAGCCTCAAAAAATGCATCTGGGGAAAGCCTCAGGGTGTACAAGTTTTGGCTGTTTTTTTATACATTTCCTGAGGTACAATAAAACAATTGCTGCATTCCTGAAAAAAATCTGTCATAAATTAACAAACTCAGGCAACAGATAAGGACGCAGATGGCTCTCAATCTCGGGGAGAGCTAGTATGATCCAGTGTGTCTGTGTCCAAATGTCAACTTGAGGATTGCGTGATCACTATGTGCGGTGTGCATGTCATGTTTTAATTTGCTGAGTGTTTCTATCTGCCTGTGGCATCTAGCTTGTGGGAGTTTTGGGGAACGCAAGTCTTTGGCCAAACGTGTTTTATTGGGACCAATTGCCTCGGGCCTGTTTGTGGTGCAGCTATCTATGAGATCTATCAGGGTTTTGCCAGGACGCACATTTGTCCTTGGGTTAAGAGAGACCCCACCTGTGACCTGGTATTCAATAGGCGTGGGTGTGGGTCATCAGACCTGCCCGACCATGTATCTGTGACTCCGGGTAGAGGGTGGTCACCTGAGTAAATCCGATAGCAATGATGCAAGTTTACTGGAACTCCAAAAAGTAATATGGCAGTCACTGGTGTCATTTCTATGGACAGTCTCAACATTGTGCATACAGTTGTCATAGCATACATCGATTATCTTTACTGACATTGATATAGTTATGCATTCCTAAATCATGGCGTACATTGACATTGCTTTTACTGGGAACAACATTGTCATTTGTGCACACATTGATATTGCTACTGCTGTTAGCATCACTGTTGTACAGGTATAGATTTTGGTATACATTAACATTGCATATATGGGCACTGACATTGTTATGCAAATACAGGTTACGGCATACATTGACATCACATTTATTGGTGTTGCCATTGTCAGACCTGCACATATCATGGTATTCATTGACATCATATTCATCCATTCCAACATTCCCTCCTCTAGATGAATTTTCAACTACTCTACCCGTCTCATATGTAAACACAGTTATATTATTCGAAAGTGTGTGTGTATCTGTAGTGTCTGTTACTGTTTCTCCAGCTACGCGCATACTACCTAATTTGAGGATTGCGTTTTTACGGAAGGAAACCCCCACTTGTAGAAAACCACAAAACAGAAGTACAATAATGAGACATCAGTGTTGTGAATAGTTTGGACACCCATAGGGGGACCCGCGAAAAGATACTATGCAACCAGTCCTGCTCCGGGATACCTCCCTCCTTCTTCATGTCAGCTTGAAGACAATGCAGTTCTTGGATGACACAAGCTAATGTTCCATTGTCCATGACATTTCCGAGAATAAAAGTACAACAGGAAGCACCAATCTGGGTTCACACCCCACCCTCCACCGTGGTCAACAAGTTCAACACGTACCGATGTTGAAGCACTATGAGACAGATGGCTCTCAGTTCTTCCTTGATAAGGTTTAGGCCAAGATCAGTATCATTTATCATCTTCAGCAACTCCCACCTTGTTACTTGTAATGAGAAGGTGTTTGTCTTTGTTTCCTTGGTGAAGAAGGATTGTGACCCTCCAGCATTTACTTGAGAGTATGTGAACAGTCTGAATTCTTCTGGAATGTCCTCGTACTGAGCCCAGCCAAAATAATTCGAAATTCTTCTTCTTCGAGCCTGATGCAGCAGAATGGTTTTCTTTTGTACCAGATTTTGAGACAATTTGGGCAGATATTCTCCAGGGATGACATGGGTTTGGGTGTGTATAGTCACAAGGGTGCCGATGCTCTGCCATCCGGGCACGGTCACCGCATTACCTGTAGATAATCAACGTGAAGGTGCCTCATTGCAGGTCCGGTACGCACAGTATCGTGCTGCAGTTCTCATTACTGCCCAAAGATGCAGTTCCTTTGTCTCTAAAACATAAAGAGGACAGCAAAAGTTTCCATAAAATGAGGGGTTGCCCCTTTCCCTACAGCCATGTGTACCTATTAATCTCGGTATCTCAGATTACCTGGCACTGGGTGTCTATGCTGGCGCTGAACCCCTCCCCTGGGTCTAATTTCCCCCCTTGTGATTGAGGTGGGCAGCCCTGCTCTGGAATCCCATGTCCAGGGGCCATTTGTAATTAAAAAACATGGCCCCAAAGACATTAAGGCCCACCCTGGGACCACAGACAGAGGCTGGAGTGAACGTATTTGTGCACTGGTGAGGTGGTCTTACTGCCTCCAGGAAGCTTTTTCTACAAAGTCCTGGGGCCAAACAGTGTCCTCATGTATGGTGCCCCTTCTGCGCATCCTGTCTATCTCGGACTGGATGTCGCTAGGCTTGGTGAAGAGATACAGTGCAGTGGGGTTTGTCTCATACCTGGTGATGTTTACTAGTGCCCCACGAGTTATCTTCTATTGGGTTCAATCAATCAATCAGTGACACTTATAAAGCGCGCTACATACCCGTAGGGTCTCAAGGCGCTGGGGGGGGGGGGGGGGGGGGTGCCGCTACTGCTCGAACAGCCAGGTCTTCAGCTTCTTCCTGAAGGAGAGGTGGTCTTGGGTCAGGCGCAGGTCGGACGGGAGGGAGTTCCAGGTCTTGGCGGCCAGGTAGGAGAAGGACCTTCCTCCTGTAGTCGCTCTTCGGATGCGGGGGACGGCGGCGAGGGCGTGGTTGGCTGATCGGAGGTGGCGTTTGGGAGCGTAGAAGTTGACTCGGCTGTTGAGGTAGCTCGGGCCTTGGTCGTGTAGGGCTTTGTGTGCGTGGGTGAGGAGGCGGAAGGTGATTCTCTTGTTGACGGGGAGCCAGTGAAGGTCTCTCAGATGTCCGGAGATGTGGCTGGATCGTGGGATGTCGAGGATGAGTCTGGCTGAAGCGTTCTGGATCCGCTGGAGTCTCTTCTGGAGCTTGGCGGTGGTCCCGGCGTAGAGGGCGTTGCCGTAGTCCAGTCGGCTGGTGACGAGGGCCTGGGTGACGGTCTTCCTGGTCTCTGTGGGTTGGATCTTCTCCCTGATCCTGCGTAGGTACAGATGGACGAGGCATTTTGCTCTTTCAGGGGCTATCGCCTGGGATAGGTAAAGTCTGTCTGCACCTACAGTGTGGGATTTCAATGACCACATATAACATTACCTGTTCTTTACTTTTTGTGCCCAACTGCAGCTATGTGTTGGTACTAAGGGGCATATTTACAAGCCCCTTGCGCCACTTTTGAGTCACTTTTAACATGGGAAAAATGACGCAAAAGTGGCGCAAGGGGCTTGTAAATCTGCCCCTAGGTGTTTTGTATGAGTGTGCGATAAATACTAGTGTTTGGTTCGGTGTAGGTATATGTGAGATGAGAGGGGTGTCAGTTCATGCTTTGCAAGAATGTAGAAGCAGAATTTATGATATTAGGCATATGTCTGGTTCCGTACGGGCTTGAGAGCACCCCGGCTAAATAGAGCATGTACAGAAGTACAAAAGTACATAACTTAGAAAGCATGTGTTTGTTGTAGTGCTGTCTTTGGATGAGGTGTCTGTCGTATGGACACCCAGAGGTGTCTTGTCTTGGTGCCAAGTAAACAACGTCTTTCAAGGTGTTGGGGCAAAACGTCAGTGTATCCGGTATTGCTTGAGTGGTTGGCCTCATAAAAGAAAGTCTTTTGAAAGCTTTGGTCGAAGGAATGGCGAGCCACAGCTCGATCACAGATCTATAATATAAGAGTTGAGGGTTGCAGGTTAGCTTGGTAAAAACACATAGTAGGCCCTTGTCTGGAAAATACCTATGTGTGCATTTTACCAATGCGCTCAATGGTTTAACCGTGAGCAAGTTTTCCTCATGGGATCCTGCCAAGGAGGATGGTGAGGTTCAAACTGCTTTAAAGGGTACTAGAATTTTAGGGGATTATTGAATGTTAAACTGTTTCAATGTTCATTGTATTTGGGTTCCCCCTTTCCTAGCTATAGTGGGGACAGTACTCTTCCTGTGGGCTCCACCGTTTAAAGGTGTGACACTTTGATCGGGGCAGGAGTGGCCTTTTCACTTGCATGTGCTGCAGTCAATTCTGAAGGGAAGTGGGCTTTGGATTTTAGGTTATATTTATTTATTTATTTATTTATTTATTTATTTAAAGTTTTCTATAGCGCGAACAAGACCCTTAGGTATCAGAGCGCTTTACATTATGTGAGGTAGTTATAGACAAGAGTTTGTAAAATCGTTCAATGTAAAGAGGTAGGTACATACAAAAGCAATAGATAGACATTATACATTAGACGTCATATAGTAAGTATATACATGGTATGTAATATTCCGATGTTTACATTAATACTTATATTTGTAATATATAATAGATAGTATATATGTTTGAATATGGCTGAAATGAGTGGTCTAGAATCAATGATTCCCAAATGCTTATTGTTTGTGTAGCTTTTGTTTTCACTCCTTTATCAAGTGTTCTTTTGACCTCGGTCCGACCTATGGAAGGAACTTATTTATTAGGAAGCTTTTCGTTTCCCTCTTGAAGGATGTAGTGTCTGTAATTTTTCTTATGCTTGGTGGAAGTGAATTCCAGATCCTTGGTGCTGCTCCTGAGAATGCTCTGTCGTACGATTTCTTCTTCTTGAAGATGGCTGGTCTCAGTAGCAGCTCCTTTGCACTCCTGGCCGGTCTGCTTCCTCCGGAGATTTTAATTTTCTGAGCCAGATACGTAGGTGTGTTGTGGTGTAGCGCTTTGTGGGTTATGCATGCCATTTTTAGCTGGATTCTGGCTTCGTAAGGTAGCTAGTTTAATGCTTTCAGGTGCGGTGATATGTGGTCAAATGTTCTCGATCCTGTTATCCGTCTTGCAGCTGCATTGAGACATGCCTTTAGTGGTGCTGTTGAAATTTTTGGGAGCCCTGCTAGCGTTGTACATCCATATTCAATCCTTGAAACGACAAGTGATTGTACTGCCATTTTGAGATCCGTCGTGGATATGAATGGTTTCATTTTTCTGATGTAGTTCAGGTGATAGCGTGCGCTTTTTGCCATAGCTTTGATGTGGCCTTTCATGTTTAGGTTCTCATCAAGTGTGATTCCTAATGATTTTGCAGATCCAACAAGTGTAGGGGTGCAGTTTAATGCTGTGATCATATTGCACCATTCTTTCCCTTCTGTGTGTTCATTTGGTGGTGTGATTAATAGAAATTCTGTTTTTTGTGCGTTTAGCTTCAAATGATTGTCTGCTAGCCATTGTAACGATATTTTTAAGGCTTCATTCATTCTCTTGACGTCCTCCATGGATGTTATCTTAATGTAAATCTGCGTATCATCCGCATACATGTGATAGGATATCTTTGAATTTCGAAGGATTTCTGTGAGAGGTTCGACATACAGGTTAAATAGTGATGGAGATAGCGTAGAGCCTTGCGGTACTCCAATTGAATTAGGACTTGATGTTGAGAGTGACTGATTGACCAGGAATCTTTGTGTTCTATTCTGAAGGAAAGATTAATGTTTCCGTTGACACATTTGCATCCCTTGGGCCTAGGTGCATGGCGTGGAATGAGGGTTTTCTCTAAATGGGTGGACTTACTGGGTTGAGCCCTTCTTCTGGAAGGATCGAGAATCTTTGGGCAAGGTTTTTTTGTGTATGTTCTGGCGGACAGTTACCTTTGTTTTTGGGTGTTTGCTAATTTTGACAAAGGATACTAGAGGTGGTTGGAAGGTCGTGTGCGTACCCGCTGGAACCTTCAGGGAAATCAATGGAACTGCGTTTGTTTGCGGTATTTTCTAGGCTAGAGTTAGGGTTCTCATTGTGAATTCATGTGCTCAGCCTGTTGGAGGTGGATTTTCCTATGGACTGGGGTCATGTCATTTTTTTATGAGTTCTGAGGATCTTGCTGCCATCATGGCCATTTCTGCCCTCTGAATTTAGAGGAACTCAGCTCCTGATGAGGATTCTGTAGCATTTTGCGACAGACCCTGAGGCTGCAGAGACTTACATAGCCCGCCTAAATTTGCACTTGGACGATCTGTCCTTGATTCCTGTTTTTCTGCACTAGCTGGGGGCCCGGCCTGCTCAGACTGTCCTCCCCAGGGGGGCATTGTCTGACAAGCTCGTATTAGGGGAATAAAAGCAGTGGGGGAGCTTGTCCCCCTGCTGGTAACCGGATGGCGAGCTTTAGTGTGGTCTCCCGGTCGGCATAGCATGGCCGTCTTAAAGGCAGGTGGTGGTGGCAGGTAAGGAGTTGTGACTGGGAGTGGTGTGAAGGGTATGGGTCATTTGGGGGAAGGTCTTGGACTATGGTGTGTTTGTACCTTGTGATTGTGCTAGGGCACTGTCACCCCAGACAGTCACCCCACCTTGCCGTGGTTGAGGGTCCGGTCCACGCTGGACCAAACTCCCTGTCTGTTGCAGCGAATGCCCTGTGCTCAGCCAACCCTCCTGTGGGGTGGCTGCAGCCTCATTTCCTTTAAGATGATTATGTGAGGAATGAGAGTTGTTCTGAGCTTGGTTTTGGAGCTGGATGCTCTGTGGGGGCTGTCCCGGTACTATTCCCATTGTGATCTGTGGTACATTTTTAGAGGGCATTGGTAAACCATGTGGCCCATTCTGGGACAATAGTGGCACTCTACGAGGCTGGTTTGGACCTAGCCTTCCTGACCTCAGACACTAGGACTGGGCGAATACCCTCTGGGGTCCATAAGCATAGCTTTCTTTGAGACAGGTGTCACGTGGACGTTAGCGACAAGTCAGCCCCCTCAGGGGCGGTCTTCTTACTCTTATGCTGGACCAGTTTGGTGGTTTCTCTTTGGGCATGATCTTGGTTTTCCCTGTCCTTCTCCTGTCTCTTCTGGTAATAGTGTAGTATGTGGGCCGGTATTTCCCACCAAGGTTTGGTGGCCGGCCTTACTGCACTATCTAATCTAGATCTCAGTGGGTAGCCCTCTCTTGAGGATGTTGTAGAAGAATGCAACCCTGGGATGTGTGCCAGTCCAGGGTTGTCCTGTATTCTGCCACCATCTTTCTCTCATGGAGGTGAAGAGCTCAAGCCGTCCACGTCATCAGGCTCTGCCCTGGTCTTGCCATTGTTGTTAGAACTAAAAACACACAAAACCTTAACGACCCCATGCAATTGAAGACTATTTGACTTTTCACTGTGTTGAGTGAAGTGGGCTGTTGTAAGTATTGTACATATCTTTCTATTGATTTTATCTTTCTGTATCTGTTTGTCCATAGGCATAAATCTACAAAACTGTCCTGTTTACTCTTGAAACAGGCCTCACTCCATTCCCCTGCTTTTACTACCTTATTAGAAGGACTTTAATCTTACTTAGGACCGACGTAATTGAATGGAAAGTCAGAGGAATCCTACAGTCCGGGTGAATGTTCCAACCTTTTGGACATTCATACATGGCAGAAACATGTTGTTGTACGTGGCAGAGGCTTGATAAATGGAAGGGACCCAGTAGCCCAAACCCTTTGGGACCCATTAGGATGGCGGGCAGACTTCCGTACGCCCGCCACCCTAGCGGTGCTGGGACCGGCTGCCAGTGGTGCGGCAGTCCCGCCCCGGCGATTAGGATGCCACCGCCTCCATGGCGGTGGCATCCTCCATTCCCAGCATTGTGGCGGGCGGTGCTCACATGACCACCCGCCACAATGCTGGGAATGCACTGCATGCATTGTCATGCACAAGATGACGGGGACCGCGAGGTGCCTGCCACCATGTCCATGACAATGCAGGGGGTACCATAGGTACCCCCCATGTGCACCTCCCACCCACCTAATACCCTGGGGGCCCACAACAGGCCACCAAAAGCAGAATCTGCATGCCTTGCCACGGAAAGGCATGTTTCAGCCCCCATACTAAAAAGGATGGTGGTGTCTAGCAGACACCGCCACCATATTAAACCCTTTTCCGCCCGGTCGACTGGTCGACCGGGGGGAAAAGCAGCGGACGGTCTTCCAGTCGGCCGTCGTACCTCCCACCATGCTAATATGGCAGGGGGTAAATGGGTGGTGGGCGAGGAAGGATGTAGGGTGGCTCACCACCGCCATGCGGACGGTGGCAATCCGCCCTACATCCTAATGACCCCCTTAGTTTGAATTAAGACTTCCAGGTTTTCTGTTTTTACAGATAACTATAGACAGAAAGCAATCTATTTTATAAAATACAGAAAGCTGTGTTTTGGTAATGACTCTCCTTATTGTACTTCATGAATTCCAGACCAGCTGTTAATCCGATAGACACAATTGGGATTTAAAAAGAGGATGAATTTGCCTTAAATACAGGTATGTTAACATAAATTTGTATATAATGCTAATATGTACCTTTCGGAGTAGTGCTTTGTTGTATTTGTCTGCTTAACTTAAAACATGACAGGCATCCAAGTATGCGTGCATTTTTATCAGTTGAAACAATGTGGAAATATACCAATTTACAATTCTATTTATTCTCAAAACATAAAATAAATATGGATACATGCCAATAAAATGACAATAAAATAAATATGGGTAAATACAGATGGAAATAAAACAAATTAAAAAATACCATAACACCTGGGACCCAAGTTTTAATCTTGTGTTAGGGAGGTTACAAATAAATAAAAAAAACACAACCTACCACTGCACAATTTTATTTGTGAAGAGTCCCCTAAAATGTGAAAATTAATTTACCTAGGACATCAGCAGTACTTTCCACCACTAACTCTCCAAACACAAAAAACGAATAAAAGAGCCCACAATGGAACATTTGTTGCTACTAATGAATAAACTCCTGTAAGCATACCACTCACGGTGGGCGAGGGGCTCAAATCCATTTCATGATAAACTTAGGAAATAAGGACGAAAATGCATCAAAATAATGTTCTGAGTCCTTTGATAATATTCATAGCTAAGGGAAGGGTTGACATACTTTGAGTTTCAATATTACACAGTGAGGGTTACTGTAAGCCATGTACCACCTTACATTGCCAACTGATTGTTATATTTTCTAGTAGAGGCATGTCCTTCATCTTTCTCTCATCTTCCAGTGCAGATCCATCCCTCATCTTCTAAAAGCAACACGTCCCCATCTTCCAGTGAGATTTGACCTTCATCTATCAACTAGAACTGTCCTTCACCTTCCAATGAGATTTGTTCCTTGTCTTCCAACGAGTTTGTGCCTCATCTTCCAATGAGGTTTGTTCCTCATCTTCCAATGAAATCTGCCCCTCACCTTCTAAAAGAAATATGTCCCTATTCTTCCAATGAGATTTGTTCCTCACCTAAGTCAAGTCAAGTCAAGTTAGAATTTGTATAGCGCACTACTCACCCAGAGGGTCTCAAGGCGCTTGAGGGAGGGGGTGGGGAGCGTTACTTATCGAATATCCAAGTTTTGAGTTGTTTTCTGAAGGAGAGGTGGTTCTGTGTAAGGCGGAGGTGGGTGGGGAGAGAGTTCCAGGTCTTGGCCGCTAGGTAGGAGAAGGATCTTCCTCCCATGGTGGATCTTTGGATGCGTGGAATCGCGGCGAGGGCTTGACTAGACGATCGCAGTTGGCGGGTGGGGGTGTAGAAGGTCAGGCGCGTGTTGAGGTATTTGGGTCCTAGGTCATAGAGGGCTTTGTGTGCGTGGGTGAGTAGACGGAACGTTATTCTCTTGTTGATGGGGAGCCAGTGGAGGTCTTTCAGGTGACCGGATATGTGAGCTTGGCGGGGGATGTCTAGGATAAGTCTGGCTGAGGCGTTCTGAATGCGTTGGAGTTTTTTCTGTAATTTGGCTGTTGTTCCGGCGTAAAGGCAAGATATAAATCTGCCCTCACCTCTGCGCTGGATTCCATTGCCCCTCTTACCCCCCTAGCGTCTGCCAGATCTCGTCCCTCTGCCCCATGGTTTTCCTCCTTGCTACGAGAGGAAAAAAGTAAATGCAAACAGTTGGAACGCAAATGGCGCCAGGACTATGACCCCATGTCCAAACTGGCTTATAAATCTGCTCTAAACAAATTTCAAAAACTCAAACGTACCTCGATGAGAGCCTATTTTTCTAATCTCATCCAACAGGCGCAGAATTCCTCCAAAACTCTCTTCACTATTGTGAAGGACTTTGTGAACCCTCCTGCCCTGAAAACCCAATGTGTTCCTACCCAAGACCTATGCAACGGACTCTCTGACTTTTTTCAGGACAAAATCATCAAACTTGCTTCCTCTTTTGTCTCTGTCTCTCCTAACACTCCATCTGATGTTCCTCTCCCCTCTCATTGCTCCTTTAACTCCTTCAGCGAACTTACTTATGACTCAGCCCTGGCACTGCTTTATAAAGTCAAGTCTGGTTCACCTTTAGACCCAGTCCCTGCTAAAGTAATGGGCAATCTCGCCCCTGTCCTAATCAATCCTCTCCTTTCCATCTGGAATTCCTCCCTGACCCGTGGTCAATTTCCCTCAGTTTGGAAACATGCCAGGCTACTTCCCATCTTGAAGAAACCCGATGCTGACCCCTCACAATTTTGCAACTATCGACCCATTTCGCTTCTACCTAAACCTGCCAAGGTACTGGAGAAAGTGGTCCAGAAACAACTGGCTCAGTATCTAGAAATAAACAAACTGCTGCACGACTCTCAATCGGGTTTTCGTACCGGTTACAGTACCGAGACTGCGCTGCTGGAAGTCTCCGAGATAATTAGGGAATCAGTGGATAGGGGCGAGGAGGCCATGTTGGTCCTCCTCGACCTATCCGCTGCATTTGACACGGTATCCCATGACATTCTTACAGCCCGATTACAACAGTTGGGGATTGATGGCACAATCCTCGCATGGATCAAATCCTTTCTGTCCAGCCGGACCCAAAGGGTACTGCTGCACCCTTTTCAATCCGAGGACAAACCCCTCTTGTGCGGTGTGCCTCAGGGCTCAGCTTTAAGCCCTCTATTGTTCAATGTTTATCTGGCCCCGCTTGCCAAGGTAGTTGAGTCATGGGGAGTCAGGGTGGTCTCTTATGCTGATGATACCCAGCTTGTTTTTTCATTCAGAGACCACTCAGACTCCCTCTTCTCCAACTTCCGAAACTGCCTTGGCAACATCTGCACATGGATGGCTGCCAATCATCTTGCCCTCAACACTGATAAAACTGAGGTTAACTTTTTTAGCAAGAAATCGACTCCCCCTGCAACTTTATGGTGGCCCACCGTCCTCAATCCTCCACCCATACCTGTGCAATCTGCCCGCAACCTTGGCTTTGTATTTGACAACACCTTGTCCGGGAAAACCCAGGTCAATAGAGTTACAGCGGCCTGTTTCAATAAACTACGTATGATCAGGAAGATCTTTCCCTACCTCCCCCAGACCTCCCGCAAAACGGTGGTCCAGGCACTCATTACGGCACATCTTGATTATGCCAATAGTCTATACGCCGGCGCCCCTCAATATCTCATTGACCGACTTCAAATCATCCAGAACGCGGCAGCAAGGCTAATTGGAAATATCCCCGCCCGCAACTCGGTCAGAGCGTACCGAGATGAGCTACACTGGCTTCCCATAGCCCGCCGCATTGACTTCAAAGTTCTGATCATTGCCTTCCGGGCAATTAATGGCACTGGCCCGGGCTACCTGAGCAAAAGGCTCAAGATATCATCCTCAGTAAGACATCTGAGATCTAACAGCCTACGTTTGCTGATCGTCCCCAGATTCAGGCTCACTCGAAATGGCGGCAGATCATTCACCGTCACAGCTGCCAAGCTCTGGAATACCCTACCTTTAGACCTTAGGTTTATCGAATCTGAGCAAGTCTTCCGACGCAAACTGAAAACCTGGCTGTTCTCCAAACATTAATTAACAAACTCCCCTGCAGCCCTTGGTTTTCTTTCAGATGGACATGAACTAGGCAACGCTCTCTGTGATAAACCTGTAGTCTTACTTTCCGGGACACCCCCGATGGAGGTAGCCGTGCGCTCTATAAGCTTCGTAAATAAATAAATAAATAAATAAATAAGGGTGTTTCCGTTGTCCAGTCGGCTTGTGACAAGTGCTTGGGTGACCGTCTTTCTTGTTTCGGTGGGGATCCAGCGGATGATTTTTTTGAGCATACGTAGGATGTTAAAGCATGATGATGAGATGGCGTTGACTTGTCTGGTCATCGAGAGGAAGGAGTCCAGGATGAAGCCCAGGTTACGTGCGTGGTCCGTTGGTTTGGGTGCGATGCCCAGGGCCGGTGGCCACCATGAGTCGTCCCAAGCGGAGGGGGATGATCCTAATATGAGGACTTCCGTTTTGTCTGAATTCAGTTTTAAACGGCTGTTCTTCATCCACTCTGCTACTTCTTGCATCCCTTCGTGTAGGTTGGTTTTGGCGGTGTTTGGGTCTTTGGAGAGGATCAGCTGGGTGTCGTCTGCGTAGGAGATGATGTTGAGGTTGTGTTGGCGCGCGATGGATGTGAGGGGACTCATGTATACGTTGAAGAGGGTGGGACTGAGTGAAGATCCTTGTGGTACGCCGCAGATGACTTCAGTGGCCTCTGATCTGAAAGGGGGGAGGCGGACTTTCTGGGTTCTTCCGGCGAGGAATGAGATGATCGAGTCCAGTGCTTTTCCTTGTATCCCGACGTTGCTGAGGCGTTGTATCAGGGTGCTATGGCAGACTGTGTCGAAGGCTGCGGAGAGGTCCAGTAGGATGAGGGCAGCTGTTTCTCCGTTGTCAAGTAGTGTTCGAATGTCGTCTGTGGCTGCGATGAGGGCGGTCTCGGTGCTGTGTTTGGCTCGGAAGCCGGACTGTGATGGGTCGAGGGAGCCGTTAGATTCGAGGAAGGCGGCGAGCTGATTGTTGATGGTTTTCTCAATGACTTTGGCAGGGAATGGGAGGAGCAAAATGGGGCAGTAGTTCTTAAGTTCGGTGGGGTCTGCTGTGGGTTTCTTCAGGAGAGCGCTGAGTTCGGCATGTTTCCAGCTTTCCGGGAAGGTAGCAGTGTTGAGGGAGCAGTTGATGACATCTCGGAGATGGGGTGCGATGATGGAGTCTGCTTTGTTGAAGATGTGGTGGGGACATGGGTCGATTGGCAATCCAGAGTGGATGGTGTTCATCAAGCAGATGGTGTCTTCAGTGCTGATTGGGTTCCAGGCGCAAAGGATGACGGAGGGGGGCTTTGGTTTGTAGGTGAGGGGGGTGGACTGGTCGCCAAAGCTGTTATGTATGTCAGCGATTTTGTTGTGGAAGAACGAGGCTAGAGAGTCGCAGAGGTCTTGAGATGGAGTGATGTCGTTGGTGTCGGCGGTGGGGTTGGTAAATTCTTTGACGATGTTGAATAGTTCCTTGCTGTTGTGGGCGTTGTTGTCGAGTTGATCCTTAAATGCTGATTTCTTGGTGGATCGGATCAGCTGGTGGTGTTTGCGGGTGGCGTTCTTGAAGGTGGTCATGTTGTCAGTGGTTGGGTTTCTTCGCCAGGCTTTCTCGAGGGTGCGGCAGATCTTTTTGGATTTCTTAAGGTCGTCATTGAACCAGGGGGCTTTTTTGCTACCTTGCTTGGTTAGATGGTTTTTCAAGGGTGCTAATTCGTCTGCGCAGTGAGTGATCCATTGTGTGAGGTTGATGGCTACTTGATTTGGGTCCAATGATTTGGCGGGAGGGTTTTGGTAAAGCGATGTGAAGTGCTGGTCGGTGGAAATTTTGTTCCAGTTTCTGCGGGGATTGATTGTGGGTGGTGGTGGGTCGTGGTTTTTTTTGTAGTTGAAGTGAACGCAGCTGTGGTCCGTCCAATGGAGTCCTGTGGCGTGATTGAAGGAGATGTACTTGCTGGAGGAGAAGATAGGGTCGAGCGTGTGTCCGGCGTAGTGGGTGGGGGTGTTTACCAGTTGTTTGAGTCCGAGATTGGCGAGGTTGTCTAGAAGGGTGGTGGTGTTGCTGTTGTTGTTCTTTTCTAGGTGGAAGTTGAGGTCTCCTAGTAGAATGTAGTCCTCGGAGGGGGGGGGGGCGTGTGGGCTGATGAAGTCTGCGATGTCTTCGCTGAATTGTGTGCGGGGTCCTGGGGGTCTGTAGATGAGGGTGCCACTGAGTGTGGTTTTAGGGTCGGTGTGAATCTGGAAGTGAAGGTGTTCGGCAGTTGCGAGGTTGTCGTCGGAACTGGTCGTAATGCGGATGGTGTTTTTATGGACGATGGCGATGCCTCCTCCTGTTTGGTTGGTGCGGTCCTTTTGGATGATCTTGTAGCTGTCCGGGATGGCTATGGCGATGTCGGGCGCTGATGAGGCGTTCATTCAGGTTTCTGTGAGAAAGGCGACGTCCGGCGATGTGGTGTCTAGTAAGTTCCATAGTTCAGTGGCGTGTTTGTGGACCGAGCGGGTGTTGAGCAGGCTGCACTTCAGGTGGTTAGTGTCGGAGTTCTGTTTGGCGTTTGTGGATTTGGTGTGGGTCCTGATGCAGTCTAACTTGCAGGAATGGCAGGTGAAGGGTCCATGGGTGTGTCCTGGGGCGGCTTTGTAGCAGTCTGGGAGACGTCCTGTGTTGAGTGCAGAGAGGGTTGCGGTGTCGTACGTTATGCAGGTGGAGTGGATTGTGCGGGGACCAAGGGGTCTGGCGCTGTGTGCGGTCCGGGCGTGGACGGGCGTAGACGGGCTTACCTTTGGCGCGCCTTCGGCGCGCATAGGGTGTGTCCGCTGCGCGTGGACGCTGCACGCAAATGCATCTGTCATAAGTGGGACCTGTCTCTAACTTCAATGAGATTTGACCCCCTCTTCCATTGAGGCATCCACCCATCTTTTAATGAGGGTCTGTCAATAAGAGGAAAGCATCCTCATATTCTTGAGTTGATAAACATCGTACATTTATGTTGAGGTCTCTTAATTGCCTTCTGGCTTCAACCTTATTCGGGCTGTTGTCTATATTTTGGACACTATATCCCAACCTTTTCAGTACCATCTGTCCCCCATCTTCCCAAGGTCATCTGTTCACCAACTTCTCATCTCACGATGTCTGCATATCTTCTTCTTGGGAACCTACCCCACCTCCTGATGGAAGTGTAGCTCATCATCATGTGTTTCACAAGTCATCCAACGGGAAGCTTTCTGTTGTCTTGTGTGGATCTCCTTCAGATCATTTGAAGAATCTGCAGATGTTTCTATATCTCTTCACAGAGATCTTCCTATGGGGATCTACTCACATACTCCCTTGAATGCTCAACTCCACCTTTCTAGGGGAATCTCCTCTCTATTAAATTAGTCCTGAGTGGAGTTTGTGGAGTTCTGCTATGCGAACTCTGCGAAGTGACCAAAAATCTCTGCCACGCTGTACAGAGGTCCACAAGCGGGGAAGTGCGTTAGGTCACTCCATTCGTGCTGATTTTTATCGCCGGGTGTTTGTCCCGCGCTTGAAAATCAGCGTGAACGGCACCATGCATAACACAAGAGGGTGCTGCTTCTTCCTTTTGCTTGCGTAGATGTTCTAATGAGCGGAAGCTTCCTCAATGCGAACAGAAGATTTCTCACAGCAAGCAGTAGCAACCATCTGCAACTGCCCGCATTGAGAAATCTCACCGGAACAAGGTCTGGAGTAAGATTTTCATTGCTTGTGTTTGCCAACTTTATGTTGGCGCATTCGAGCGAGGAAATTCTCACTGCGATTTTTGTAACTCTGCACGATACGTGGACCTCGTAGTGGGAAAACTCCTTAAACTCCACAAGCAGAGCGGATTTTCATGCCTAAGCCTATATTAAATTAGATAATGTGGGGGCATATGTATCAAGAAAGCGTTTTGCGAGTCCTTAATAGTCAATTTTAGCGATTCGCCATTAAGGACTCGAAAAAGGCAATGTATGTAGGATTCGATATATTAATTGCGATTCCTACGTATTCCTTAATTGCAAATCACAAATTAAGAATCGCAATTAAGGAATACCTTCCCGTTCATTCCTATGGGCCTAGAGGCCCTTATGAATGAATGGGAAGACATTCGCAATTTGTGAGTACCCATTAGGTACTCGCAAATTGCAAATGCAATTTTAAGGGTGCAAGGGTGTCAAAAGGACCCCCTGTTGCAGCCCTGAAATAAGCATGTGTGCACATGTGGCATGTATGAGCACCACATGGCACTTTGAAAAATGCTAAAAAAGGAATTTTTCAAAGAAATTGCAAATTACTACCAACTTGAAGTGCTTCCAGAATTGCATTTTTTAAGAAATTGCAATTTGCGATTCCTTAAATGCATTTGCAGAATAGGGAATCGCAAATTTTGCGATTTCCAATTGTGCGAGGGCCTTTTGAGATGATACATCCCAAAAGGCTTTTTCCCCTTCACAAACGAAATCGGCCCATTTGAGAATGGGAAAAAGGCTTTATACATATGCCCTGTGGTCTTTCAGCTGCAGCTTCTGACCATGGAACTGGGGAATGAGGTTTGAATGCTGGACTTGGGTTAGCATCCTGTGATTCTGAACAATTCACTCAATCTCTCCTCAATCTCCCATTTCCTAAAAAAATATATGCAGCATATTCTGGTGCTCATGTAAAGCACTCTGAAGTGTTCTAGCTAGGTTTGAAATACAAAAACTGCTTAATATATGAATAAATATATTAGCATGGGTAGCCGGCTCCTTTGTTCTAGTGGGGTCTGCCCCTACCTTTCTTCAGTCCTCTGTCCCCACCTCCTCAAGACACAAAGGGCACCGCAGGCACACATTTATCGCAGGAGTGTATCTGGCCCGAGCCCCAGCTCGTTCCTTGGAAGGTTTGCAGCTTGATGCAGGGATTTGTCCAACCTTCAGGGGGAAATAAAAATAGATGCAGTTTTAGTTGTTATAATTGTTTCTTTCCTCCAAGGAAGTCTGTTCACGACAGAAAGGCCTGGTTAAGCAGGTTTTTAACTGCTGAGTGTTGTTGCTGCATGGTGTGCTGTCCCTAACAGTTCGGGATGTGGAGGCACTTGTAGTTTTGCGGGGGGGGGGGGGGTGGAAAGATAGAGAGAGAGAGACCATGACAATGTAGGGCCATGGTGCCTGTTTCACAAAGGTAAACTTACACATGCAACTTTACATACTTGTAAATCTATTACTGCACCTAGGTGTACGGATTTTTTGCAGCTCACCATTTTCAAGTGTACATTTGTTGTGTTATGTTGTTATGTTATGTCGATTTGTATAGCGCACTACTCACCTGCGCGGGTATTGAGGTACTTGAGCAGGTGTGTTTGCTTGTGGTCCTTGAATGATTATTCAAAAAGCCAGGTCTTCAGCCTCCTGCAGAACTAAAGAAGTAAGGAGGAGGCTCTGGTGTGTTGTGGGAGACCGTTCCATGTTTTGGGTGTGATGTAGGAGAATGAGCGACCTCTTGCTCTGCTATTGAGAATGCGGGAGTGTGTGCTGAGCGTAGGTGTCGTGCAGGCTGGTGAAAGTGTATGCGGCTCTACAGGAATGCTGGTCCAGTGTTGTGTTAGGCTTTGTATGTGTGCATGAGGAGCTTGTAGATGGGGAGCAAGTGAAGCTCCCTGAGGTGGGGTGCGATGTGAGTGCAGCATGGGAGGTTCAGTACGAGTCTTGCTGCAGCATTCTAGGGGTTTGAAGAAGTCTATGTAGGATTTGCTTGGAGTTTCTGGCGCAGAGTGCATTGCCATAGTCGAGCCTTCTAATGATGAGTGCATGCATGATGTCACGTCTGGTGTTCTGTGGCAGCCACTTTAAGATCTTTCATAGCACACATGGGATATGGGAGCAGGAAGTGTTTACTGCTTTGACTTGTGCTGTCATGTTCAGCTTGTCGTCTAGGTTGAACCCCAGATTTCTTGGCTGGTCGACGGGTGTTGATGTTGGTTGTAGCTCTAACGGCCGCCAGGGGGAATCCTATGGGGAGGTCTTGTTTCCAAAGACCTGTACGTCCGTCTTATTGGAGTTGAGCCTCAAGCAACTGGTTCCTATTCATTCTGCTACCTGCTACCATGGTCATGCAGTTGGTGAAGTTGGTTCCGATGGTGATTGTCTTGTACGTCAGCGAGAGAATGAGTTAGGTGTCCTTGTAGGGGATGATGGTGATGCCTTGGGATCGGATGATTCTAGCATGTTGAGATGATCCCTGGGGAAATCCTCAGATCAGGTTCTTGCTCTCTGATGCCTCGGGTGACAGTCTAACTCTTTGGGTTTTTCCTGTGAAGAAAGAACCAAACCAGTTGAGTGCGGGTCCTTGGATGCCACTCACAGCTAAGTATAGGCTTCTATTCCTCCCCCCAGTGGTGGAGCCTACTACAACAGGATTCATGAGTGTAAAGTTACAATTGGGAATTTTTCACATATAGGAGCCGATTACAATATCTGTCGAAAAGCCTCTGACATTAGGTCGGAGGCTTTACGACCGAGATCATCGATTTCACTTCCGACCTCCCAATTACAATTTAGGTGGTCAGAAGTGAACGGGCCAGTCATCCTGGCTGGCTTCAGACGCCTCAAGGAGCCCGTCGGCCAGTCAGAACTGGCACGTAATCCATACGGATGGCATTTTACGCCATCTGGATTACGGGATGCTTGGTTTCTGGCAGGATTTTCATGCCAGGCTTTCTGACATGGAAAGCGAGTTGGGGGGCCCTAGCACGGCCCCCTTCAAACAGTGGCCTACAGTTGGTGGCCCTGTTGATCTCTGCACTGTGTGGCAGGCAACTTGAGGTGCCTACCACGCGGTGCAGGGATGAACATAACCTCCCATTTCCCTAGGGGAACTTGTGCTGAGGCCGGTTTATGGCCGTAGCACATGCTCCCGTAGCGAAATGTGAGTATGCACTTCATCTTGTGAGGGCACATTGTATTTAGGCGCTCGGTACGAAGATCTCCAACTAAGGCAGATATCTCTCTATGGGAAAGTGTATGCAAAAGTATTAGAATGCATTATTCTTTAAAACATACTACAAATATTTCAATATAAAATATATGTGTAATATTTAATACATAGTTAGAAATGTTAAAAAAAAATGTTAGATTACATAATCTCTTTCATTAAAATGTATATTAGGTAATTAATTAAAATATATGTTTTTAATTTATAAATATTTATTAAAGCATATTTGTAAACAAACCCCACCCTAACAACATTTTTATTTTTAATTACTATGTATTTAATTTTGTTGAACAATATCTGTAGAATTAGTTTAAATTATTTGTTATGTTTTAACAAAAGTTTTAAAGCTATATCTGTATCACAGTGACGGTTAGGTCAGAGTTTCTGTAGGAAAGGTATTTTGTGCCATTTAGTGCACCTGCATAAAACGTTCCATAAAATAAGTTAATCTACAATGGATTCTTCATAAGAGGCTAAGAAAAAGGTTTGGGGGGCCAAATGTGTGATTTCCCATGTTAATTCCCACAATAAACTTTGCTCTCTGGTACAGAAACGGCAGCTGAATGGAATAGCACTAAATTTTGGTAAAAAGTTAGATTTTGTTCCAGAAAGTGTGCGTTTTATGATTTGGTATAAATCCTTTCAACAGTTTTGAGAAATTATTGTTAAAAAAAAGTGCTTGGGTTGCTCATGAGAGGGTAACCCCTCAGAAAAAGTTTGAATTATCTGGACATTTGGTCCCACAGGAGCCCCGCAACACTCCTGTGGTGCTAATTTTTTTTTTTAATTGGCCCTTCTGATTGGCCATTGGTCATTTGAAAACCTTGGTAGTAGTACAGGTATCCCACTTCTGAAATTATCTGATTGACTGACAACAACACTGAAGATAATGTTGCAGCCACCATTACAGGGCTTGGAGATTTCACTGAAGAAACACAGGTTAGAAATGATATTATAGTTAAGTGCTAAAATGAGATAAGAAGAACAAACATTTAAAAAAACTAAAAAAACTAAAATTCTTCACTTATAGCTTAATGAACTAATTACTTGCATCCTGTCATGCACTTCTTATGACCTCACATATCACATCACTTATGTTAAGTTTTAGCATTGATGACATCTGAAATGACATCACAGAGGCGCATCTTTTGAAACTTCCACACTTCTGAGGATTTTTTACGAGACTTTTCTGAGAAAGGAGGGACCTCAATTTTTTCAGCTGATCTATTCCCAGGTCTTTGTGCCTGTCTTGGAAGCAGAGAACACCCCTATCAGCACCGCAAGACTTGCTTCCTCTGAAGAGCACAAATCAAAAAACTTTTCCATATGCATGTTGATGAGTAACACTTTAGTATATGTTCTGTGGTGGCTGGCATGTCAGGAGGGCGGGGTGCAGGGGACAGAAATAAAAAATAAGTAAAAAAATAAATCATTCCACTTCCCTTCCTGGTGCAAAGTCTTCCTCGCTTGGGTCTTCTCAACAGGTAGACAGGCTCCAGAGAACTGCAGTAACCTATCCTGGTGCGGCTCTCATGCTTCATGAGAGCAAGCACCATGATTGGAGGAAGCGGCCTCTCTCACCGCTCCCAAGGACACTGGAGCCCTATGCTGTATTTAAACCCGCTGCCTTAGACAGTTGGGTTAGAGAGATTTAGAATGAGCATACCTAGCTGGCTTTCGCAAGACAGCCGGCTAAAAAAGACATGCGCACTTTAAATCTAAGGGGCATATTACCAACAACTAGCGATAATTTTTGTCTCTAACTTGTTTAGAGACACAAATTATCGCCGCACATCGGCTATTTTTATCGCAGATAAACCTTGCTATTAGCAAGGTTTATCGCAAATGCGATAAAAAACGGCCGCAATGCATGAATAACGCTGAAAAGTCAGCGATATTCATGCATTATCGAGCAAATGCTCTTAGCCATGTTATCCACCTCCCATTGGATAACATGGCTAAGAACTGCTCAGGGCAGGTGTTAGCTTTTGGAGATATTCGCGCTTAGCGCGAATATCTCCAAAAGTTGGTAATAGGAGATAGCGATGTTAGGGACTGTTTCCAGTCGCTAACATCTTGGCACGCCCCCTTTGCATGTCATTACTTATAAATATCACTGACATGCAAAGCGGGGCCCAAGATGGTCGCTATCTCCTATTAGCTGTCACTAACTGGTGTTAGCGACAGCTTGGTAATAGGGAGATCATTTTATCTCCGCTTTCCTGGCTTTTAAAGCCAAAAAAGCGGAGATAAACCCCCTTGATAATATGCCCCTAAGTGTCCTGTCCTGTTCTCAAAAACCAGGTAAGAGACTCTGAGGCGCATCCCACTTCACGAAGGGCTAAATAATGAGATTGCCGGTATTCTGAAGAAAGACCCGTTCTGAAAAGATAGACATGTTTTGATAAATGTGCCCCAGTAGATTTAGTTTCTCTAGGAACAGGAATAGTGAATAGACACCCCGAGCACGACCATAGTAGTTAACACCGAAAGGGTTTTTAACGTTATCCACATAGTCACAACAAACATAATATTAGGGTGCCGCATAACGAGGGAAAGTAGAGCGAATAATCCAGAGACATCATGATATATAACATGCAAAAGTAATTTATGAATGCTGCACACTGAGCAAAAGTAGAGCGAAAATGCTGCTGCATAAGGAGCTATATATATAAAATCAACGAAAACATGATATGAGGACGTCATTGGTAAACAATATAATCGACGCACAACGAGTAAAAGTAGAATGGCTGTCGTAGATATTAGGGTGCTATAAACTTGATCACATAAAGCGAACGTTTTTTGATAATAATGCACGCAGTGCCGTCGCCTCCCGTTACGCGCTGCAACTAAATAAATAAAACCGAGTTATAGCGCGTAGTATTCACAGTAGAAACAATGTGGCTTTTGAGCTTGAAGATGACTGGGCAACCTGAGTAAAAATAAAGCTCGCAGAAATACGGTATTTATAAAACTAGAAGAAATACAAATAAAGATTAGATAAACAACAAAGTGGGCCAACTTCGGAACAATGAAAAGTAGGTGTTATCTGTTTCCTACAGATGGTCCAATGCGATTTCACGCCAAAAGGACGAAATCTGAATTAAGCACGAATATCAAGACATCCAGTCACGTGCGCTTCCTTGGCCTTTCCATCCCAAAATTGGGTAAGTTGATTTAAAGAAACTTGTGAGATCACGAGAGTAGTAATTAGCACTCCTTACATACAATCTACTTATCATTCCCTCTGTAGTCTTGAATGTGAAGACCAACAAATCTCGGTGGCTCCCTTGCACTCAATGACAAAGAACATACCAAAGGATTTTAAGGTAAAATGCCCTAAATATGATCAGGGAGATAGAGCTTTATGCCTTAAAATTGAGGTCTTGATATAGTAGACTGAGAAAGTTGCATTGTGTATCCCTAAAAGGTTATCCAATTCAGAAGAGATCACCCTGTCAGAATTAATGACTTCCAGTTCCTAATTCTCAGAAGAAGGAACTCGCTAATCATAAAGAGACGAGCCTCAAATTGATTTTAGAGGTCAATGCAACAACAACCTATATAAGGTATGCACATAAGTTTATTGATACGAAAAGCTGATTTGTTTTTTAAAATCACTAGATGTTTTTAGATAAATTACTCCACAAACCTAGAACCAAGAACCACCTGTCTGCCCCTAAAGAGTGCTCTAAAGTATTAAATTTAAATCATGTTCTAAATAAATATTTTTTTGTTAAATGTTATATTAGGAGGATGTGATGATGACTTAATGTAAAATGTACACGATAACAAAAGAAGAAAAATTGTACTTAAGGAAACTAATTGTCCTGATGAAGGTGTAAATACAAATGCCAAAACGCTGCGTCGACAACCTGTATCTCTGTTTTTAATGTTTTTTTTATGTGTATTCACACTTTTTAACTTGATTGTATGGCACTCTTGTGCATAATGTTGTAATGTATTGAATAAACTGTGCAATTTTTCTTAAGAACACAAAAAAAAAATTATTTACATTTTTTATATTCATGACTATGTTAACGTGGCACTAGTAGGTTCTTGAGTCAATAGTGGAAGTATAATACTGTCTCTTCCTTCATGGAAGTATAGGGACTAGCTCTGTTGTCCACGAGTACAGAGATGCAACATATTCTTGTAAATATGTCGCATCCCTGTGCTTAGGAAGTGCCGCAGTGTGGCGCAGCCAAAGGGCTTGCGGTGCCACGCTGCAGCACTTCCTTGTAGATCTGCCCCAGGGTTTTAAAAAATAAAGTGCTAATAAATTAACTTTGTTACCATTTATTTTTTCCATCTCTGGGGGAAATTTTTTATTGGGGCGACGTTCCTCGCTTTAACAGAGGAACCACCTCAGTATACATTTCCAGACACCTTGAATGTCTCCAAAAACGTATTTTCGCCTTACAATTCAAGAGATTTCTCCTGTCAGGAACAAGTTTTAAATGACTAAATCAAGAATCAATTAGAGTACCTGCTAAGCAGCCTCAGACGTGCTAAATTGCTAATTCACCTCTTTCACAGGTTTTTAGAAGCAGACACCCTGGCGAGAAGGCTGGTTTCTTGTGTCTATAAGTACTTCCTGCCTGCTCCCTGCTGTGCAAGAGTTGCCTCTTTGCCTGCCTCCCCAGTATCAGTTAACTCAAGCTCAGCATTATCACTTTTTAGTAGTAAGAATTGAAGCTATTTTACAAAATAAAAAAAGCTTGGAAAATGTGTTCCCTGTAGCTGCAGCCCATTGCAACCTCTGAGAAAGGCAGACCAGTCCAAGTCTTAGGTAAGTGGTGTGGGGTAGAAACTCAGATCTTAATGAGCCATATAATAAAAACCAAAAATCTTTGTCCAGCCAATGCCTTTATGTTATAATTGACTTGTGATATTCCTTTCTCTAGCTGTGTCTTCCCCTGCTGCTCAGCCAGGGTGAGTGTTAGAATGCCTGATGACCTCACGGAATGCTTGAGTGCTGGCTTGTGTGTGGAGTGTCAATTGGGGGATGAAAATATAGCTGAAATGAAGCTAAACAGAGATGAATGAAAGCAGAAAAGGAGGCCTGGAAGGGAAGTATGCAGACAGTGACTCAGAAACCTGTTGCGTATGATAAAGAGAGGATTGAGGAGGTATAGAGTGTGCCGATAGGAGATTTCGATTGTAATGTGAAAAGTCTCATGTAATTCAAGAAGACAATGATACATTTGTGGAGTTGTTAGACACCCAACCTCCGCGTCCTTACACCCCACAGAGAATATACCCTGCTGTGACACAATCACAGTCATCTGTCTCTTCTGCCCCTGTCCCTCTTGTTTCTTCTGTTACTGAACCAGCTGCTTTGGCCGCCGTGCTTCCTACAGTTTCTGCGCCTGCGATAACTTTTAGTATCCCTGCTAAGCCTATTGTGTCAGCGTCACTTCTCTCCCCAACCCTAACCCCCATGACACAGCCATTGACAATTTTAGTGCCTGTGCCTTCTGTCACTACTCCTTCCCTTGTCCTTCATTGACTGACGGTACTGGGTAGCGGGACACCTGTACGGGAAGCGGGGGGACGGGGACTGGGAAACTACTAGGGAGCGACTGGGCGGATATTGGTACGATCGGATGTGGGAGATGCAGAGAAAAAGGCGGTAGCGAATCAGGCAGCTCAGTGGGCTTGTCACTCCAACTGTAGTACAAAAGATGTGTGGAGTGTGATGAGAGAGTATGAGCCGTTCATGCAGCAGCATGCCCTTAAACACTTGTCGCCTACACTGATTGGATTGTGGGAGCAGTGCTTCAACGCTGCAGCGCCTCAGATTATTTATGATGTCATGGACAATGTGTACACTGCTGGTATGGCACCTGAGGAGGTTTTTGGTAATGTTGCAATGCTGCTATCTTATCGAGGGAGGCTGTTTGATAAGAGTCCAAAGACAGTGTCCCAGTTTCCGATGAGGGAATTTCTCCCCATATATCACCCTGAACTACCGGAGCTATGGGATCAGCAGAATGCTGATATTAGACAGAGAGTAGAGGCCCATTTCGAAGAACAATGGGTCTACACTCTCTTGAAAAAGAGTGAGGTTTTGTCCCTTAAGACCCAGTTACCTGACCCTAGGAAAAATCCAACTGCAAATTATAAGGAATTGACTAAGGCAGCTTCTTCGACTGTAATGACGCTTCCTTGAAATGTTCTTTGGTCTGCTGGTGACCGTCGACATTTGGAAGCAGGTGCAAACGCAGGACCACGTTGTGGAATTGAGTGGTACCTCTGAGCAGATTATGGAATGGGACAAGGACAGGAATCCTGGGGAAAAGCCTAAAGCAAAGATACTAGCTTTGCCTGGCCGAATTTTTGCATATATGCACTCTCTCATTCCTCCGAGAACAGCATTTCGTCAGAAGAAAGATGAAAGTGTGTCAGACTTCTTCACCTGGTTTGAGGGTGTCTTTTTGGATTTTAGCAGACAGGATTTTTTAGATGGAAGGGGGTGTTCGATTGTTTGTTAATAGATTTGTGACTATTTGCTTCCTGAGATAGCGGCTTGTTTGCAGGCTTCAGAGAGCACTTGCATGACATACTCTCCCTCTTTTATATTGAGTATGGCACAGTACTATGAACACAGGGAGAATGAGGAGAAGGTAAAGGTAGAGAAGATGCACAAGCAGTTGCAACAATTGTTTGCTCTCCGGAAGGTGTCTACGTGACAATGGGACCAAATGTGATAAGTTCTAAGCAGTGCTTGCCCAAAGATGCGCCCCTTCCTGCTGAGTTTAAGGCAGTGCCGCCCACTTTGTGGGCGACAGATGACACAGATATGGGTCTCTTGCAAATTCCCCCAATTTCCATTAAAGTTAAGGACAACGCGGGGGCGTGGCTAGCCGTGCTGCGATATGGCCGCCATTTGAGCGAGCTCCGCCAACCGGGGGTGTAATCCTTTCTTTATCCTGCAAAAAGAGCACTTGCTGCTGTGCTGTACACTCTGGAAGGTGGGGGAGACGGTGGTGCTCACAATGAAAGGAAGAGTGGTGTGAAACGTGCCTTGCTGGGTGAGATCTGGCGAACAGCGGACCTGACCGAGAGGAGCTGCGTTGGTCCGATGCCTTGCTTCTGAAATCGAGTCCGGGGCAGAGAGTGAGACTGGAGGCCGCAACTACGGGAGGCTGCGGAGAAAGAGTAGAAATAAACGGAACCACAAAAACCTGACGGACTGCGTTGCCCCAAGACCGCGACTTGGATACTGCAAGTATATGTTTGCGGGGAGCTGTTTGGAATTAGTTACTGGACACTGTCATTCTGCGCAAGCCTGACCATGGACAAAATGGCAGCGCCCCGTAGGCTGGAACCCTGAAGCTGGTTGCTTGATTGCGGGAGGTGTGGGCGGGCAAACGGAGAAATCGCGAGCTCATAGTGTCCTGAATTCTTGCTGATGAGACCAGATTGAGGTGTCGCGCCAATTAAAAAGGAAGAGCGACGGAGGCTGAAAGGTGAATAGAGGGCTCGGCCGCTATATAATGCATATGCGCAACGAAGTAGAGCTCTGCTGGGACTGAGTGGCTAAAGGCACAATAATCGGGCAGAGTGCAGAGAAGAGGCATAGCTGCTGGCTCCGGACCTTAAGGAGCGTAGGGCATGAATAAATATCGACTGTGCGCACCGGTGTAAATTCATCCTTGACCCACAGGATAGTACTATCTTGCTTAAAGCGGCTGATCGGCGCTGACAATCTCCCCGGTGAATGTTGCTGTAGGAGTGGTGACAAACGTGGAAATGTATATAGGGCAGTGAGGAGATGAACAGACCCTGAACTCTGCCAGATTGAAGCCCTGCAGAGGACGGTGGGGGTGAGAGGCGGCAAAAGTTGCGGGTGCGTTTAAAGACCATTGCCTACCTATTGAGTTGCAGAGAGTAACGCAGATAGGGGCAGCCCGAAGGGACTCTGATATGTGCCTCTGGCCACTACAAGAACGAGATTTATAGATCACTTGCCCACATGCACATTTCCTGCGCCTGGCAATATCTGCGGCTGGCAGTGGCGTGGCTACGGTGAACACCAGAGGGGATTAAGGGGACTTTCAAAAGTTTTGCTTCCCTCACATGTGTCTCTACTCCTGACAACTCAAACTGCAGAAGGAAACCCCAATTCGAGGATACTATGGGTTTACAAGATCCTAAACAGCCAAAGATTACGTTTGACTCAAGGCGTTCGACCAGAAATACGAAACGGATGCGGGAGCGCAGGGCGGCGCTGAGATGGACGCGCAGTCTGGGACAGGAGATGAAGATGTGAAGACCCTGCTATTAGAAATGAGATCTAACCTCAAAAGTATTGACTCAAAACTGGATACGCTGACTCAACAACTTGACACAGTGAAGACTCAAGTGTCGGTGCATGAGACGAGGTTGGACGGTCTCGAAAACAGGCAGGTGGAGTTCCATGAGTTTCAGATGGTAACTAAGGAGCAATTTCTCCAAATGGATAAGCTGCTGGGAGTCACACGAGAGAAGAATGACGGTTTAGAAGCGCGCTCTCGTAGGAGCAACCTGCGCATGACAGGAATACCGGAAACGACAGCGATGTCCAAGATGGAGACCTACATGACAGAACTCCTACACGCTCTGTTTGATCCGCACCTCTTGACAGTGTTCATTGTGGAACGGGCAAACAGAACACTGGGCCCGAAGCCGCCAGTAGGGAGTACACCACGTCCCATATTGATAAAACTGTTCAACTACCAAGATAGAGACACAATATTGCGGTTGGTGCGAGAGAAAGGTCAGATCACGCACCAGGGGAACACTATTTCTTTTTATCCTGATTTTACTCCACTGGTACGAGAAAAGAATTCTTACCAGCCAAGTGCCTCGTATTACAAGAGCAAATCCCATACTGCCTGCTGTATCCGGCGAAATTGAAGGTGTCTCATGATGGCAAAACACACTTTTTCACGGACGCGAAATCGGCGCTGAAATTCGCCAAAAATGTGGCTGGAAAGGGAGCCAAAAAAATGAACTGCAGACGTGACCGAATCCGGCAGACTATGTGACAAGGACTAAAAATCAAAAATGTTGTAATACTGGTTAAGGTTCCTGTATATTTTGTTGAGGCTGCTGTTGGCTGTCTGATGGGTTGAGCTGCGGTGATATGCCCTGGGGCAGACCGGATGTGCTGCGAAACATGTGTTTGGGCTAAGTTGGTATTCCTCCACATCAAGCACAGCCTTGCTATGGTTAGATTTGTAAATTAAGAGTAGTACATGGTAAGCAATGGCTGTCCAACCCCGGTCACCCTGCGAAAGTGGGGGAGTAAGCTGGTCTACGCTCTCCCCCCTGGGAAGGTTCCCTAAGAAATGTTGATGTTCGTTAATGTTGTGCATTGGAGGGTTACACTACAACCTAATTGGGGGGTTGGTGTGGGAGGGGGGGTGGAATGGAATGTGGGGTGTTGTCTTTTTTAAGCCAAAATGTCAGGTCTATACACGTAGCAGAGTAGTAATGCAGGTGCGAAGTTGTAAACTAAAGGGACATCACTATATGTTTGCGTTATCACAATGACATCTAACAGTAAAACTTTGAACATTGTAACCTGGAACATAAGGGGTTTGAATGATTGTAGAAAAGCAAGGCTGGTACATGCATATTTAATGAGACATGCTATAGATATATGTTTCCTGCAAGAAAGGTATTTGAATGTGACGCCGTCGCAGAGACTTAAACATAACAGATGGGGGGAGGTATATTCTGCCATTTACTCTAGCTATGCAAGAGGGGTCGCTATCCTTGTTAACAGAGGTTCTGATCCGGAAATGTATCTATACACACCTGGACCCAGAGGGCCGATATGTGCTCTTGTATGGGAGTTTGGGAGGTGAAGTGGTGATGTTTGCTGCAGTGTATGGTCCGAATACAGACTCCCCTGATTTTTTCCGACAGTTATGGTCCAAGATAAGAGCTTTTGGGTGTCAAACAGTGATCTGGGGAGGGGATTTTAATGCATTGTTGTCTGATGAGGATGATAGAAATGGCACGGCTAGGTCGCTACACTCACAAGCGCAAATAGCCCTGCACGATGTCATGTTGGATGGGGGGCTGCTAGACATTGGGAGGAACCGACACCCCGACCTACGGGAAGGTACGTGTATATCCACTCAACATCAGGCCTGGACCAGATTGGACTATTGGCTAGTGTCAAGAAACGTTGCGACTTGGACAGTGGAGGTAGCCCATATGGCGCGTTCATTGTCGGATCATGCACCTTGCATCCTCCGACTGGCTTTGCCAAGAGCCCCCTCTTGAGCTTTTACCTGGTATCTGCCTCAGAATGCTTTGTTAGACGAAGCATTCAAAGAAGAGATCCGGAAGGATATTGTGCTGTATTTTGAAACAAATGAGGGGTAGGTTGAGTCTGAGGCTATACCTTGGGATGCCTTTACAGCTGTCATACGTGGGCAGTGTTTTGCAAGACAGGCGGGGGTACTGAGGGCCATCAGGGGGACATTGGCTGGATTGGAAGGAGAGATTAAAGATCTGGAGAATCAAATGTTCCTGAGAACAGACGTTCAGACAGCAGGCCTTTTCAAAACTAAACTGCTAGACTTTGAAGAGGAGCAAGGGAAGAACAAGGGAACCCTACTCACAGAGGTACCAGGGTGATTAGTTTATCAAGAAAACAATGGTTCCTGCGGTATAATAATTGTACAGTGCATAGTCAGTACATAGTGTAATAGCAATTTATAAAGTTGTAGAGGGTTGGCAAGGGATGTCAAAGGGAGAAATAAGGCTCAAGATACCAGTTTTATGTCATCAAAGTTTTTGTATTTCAAAACAATGGTTTCATCAATAATATACAATTGTACACATAGTATTTCAAACGAAGTGCAGAGTGTCCCAAGTGTTTTTTGTGAGAACCAAGGAGTAATTAAGTGACAGTGAGGGAATATATACAGGTTTCTGCTGGGATATATACAAGAAACGGAAAATGACCAAGAACATTTGTATAAACAATGATTACACAGTGGCTATCTATATTCATAGGCACTGTTTTGCGCGGTTCATTTCCTGGCGTCGACGGCGTTTCGACCCGTCAGGATGGGGGTCTCGTCAGGACTTGTCGTTGTGAGACATCTAAGGGGATTAAAAAACGAACTAGCGGACCTTCCTTATTCTCCAATCTAACCACAAACACAAGTAGCCCAAGACAGGTGCTTATTGACAAGTTAGAAAAAGCAAAGAAAAAACATGTGAGGACTGAACTGCACGCACGCATGCTGACAGATTACCTGAGAGCTGGTATAATACCACAAGGCTTCCAAATCAGAAACGTGCCTGGCATTTTCCGTGAAGACCCCAAGTTTAAGGGTAGCTTATGCGGCATTTCTGTTACATGCTCATGCCACTGGATGGTCCTAGGCGTGGAAACTGCCATAGAACACTCCAAAACTGAACTCAAGGAAATAGAAGAGTTAGAAAAAGAACTTCTAGGGGGTGATGGGGTAGCCGAAGCTAAGATACTTTTGGGCAAACTTAATAAAACCATAGATGAGTTTAACACAATTGAACTCAAGAAAAAATCAGACAAAGTCACAAAAGATATCAAGATCTACACTAAAGAAAGGACCTTCCCCTACCTTAAGGAAGACTATTATACAACCTTCCAGAATCAAAACAGACAGAACAGGTGGGGCAGTTTCAAAAGGAACCAGCCAGTCACATTCTCAGAATCATGAGGCGGCTCCAGTGATTCAGACGACCAAGCAGGCCCGAGTAACTTTAATAAACACCAAGGTCAGCCTTTTTTAGAAAGAGGAGGCAAGAGCAAATAGAGGGTCTGGCACCAATACCCTGGAGAGCGCCAAACCCGGAACAAACATTACCAATGGGGACCACAACCATATTAGATCCCACACCGGGTTCTGCAGACAATATGGAAACCATTCCCATTTTTAACTGATCTAAACACTCTTTGTCCTCCTCTAAAATTTCTCTGTTAAGTAAAGGTCTTTCATTCGTCATCACTGAAAGAACCAATTTTTTCAATCTAAAATCTGAACTATTCCAGTTTTTCAGAAAGATCCGTTTCAGAAAGGTGAAATTCCTTGGCAAGTACGCAGAAGCCCGACGCTATGGTGAGGGAGACAGGCCGGGGCGCACGTTGGCGAATATGATCAGGCCGTTGAAAGGGACCACGTTTGTGCATGAGATTAATATATATATCGGGGGAGACTGTTAGAGGTCAAGAGTCAATATTGAAAGAGTTTCAGGAATTCTATTCTAATTTGAATAAAACGACGGGAATGGCTGATTCAGATAACATGGCGGAATGTTTAGATTCCATTGCTTTAGCGTGGTTCAACGATAACCACAGAGTATACATGGATCTACCCATATCGAAAGTAGACGTGATGCAAGTGATTAAAAGCTTACCTTTGAATAAGGCTCCAGGTCCGGATGGCCTGACGACTGCCTTCTATAAGGCGTACGCTGAGGAGTTGGCTCCCGAGTTACTGGCAGTCTATGAGGAGACAGGAATTTTGCCTCAATCAATGACAGAGGCTATGATTATCACACTAGTGAAGCCTGAAAAGGCAGCAAATGAACTAGACTCCTATAGGCCACTATCTTTAATTAGGGTTGATGTCAAGATATATGCCAAATTACTGGCAAATCATCTCCAACCGATGTTACTAATGATTGCACTACCTGACCAGTCGGGTTTTATTCCGGGGAGGTCAACGTCGCATAATCTGCTTACGCTGTTCTCCATCATTCATTATCCACATCCTAGTGTTCAGGCTGCAGCAATATTCCTTGATGCCACTAAGGCATGTGATTCCTTAGAGTGGTCGTATTTATTTTTGATTCTCAAATGCATGGGATTCAGCCCCTTATTTATTAAGAGAATAAAACTGCTATATTAGGCACCTAGAGCTCGAGTCCAGGTTAATGGCATGGTGTCAGGCCCTTTCCGGATTTCGAGGGGCACGAGACAGGGATGTCCGCTGTCACCGTTATTATTCGCCATAGCTATGGAGCCATTGGCTTCACGGATAAGGCAACACCATACTGCCAGAGGAATAGGATTTAGTGCACGTAGTCTTGTGATCTCTTTATACGCCGACGACGTTACACTCTATATTTTAGATCCGGAGGTAAATCTTGATCCAGTGCTGCTGGAATTTATAAGATTTGGGGGATTTACTGGCATTGCTATAAACTGGTCTTAGTCTGTGATGTTCCCGCTTACTGATGACACAAGAGGAGTCTGCTCTGAGTTCCCCCTTCGATGGGAGGCTACTGAAGTTAAGTATTTGGGAGTGTGGCTAAGCCGTAATTTGCAAGACATATGGACACTGAACTTTGGGAGGGCTTATGCATGGCTGGAGGGAAAGGTGGCTCTCTGGTCTACATTGCCTCTTTCTGTGGCGAGTAAGGTGGCACTGGCGAAGATGGTTATATTGCCTAAATTTCTTTATCTGTTTGTGAATGTGCCTGTTCCACTTACTAAGCATTCTTTTGCATTGTTGCGTACACAGCTGCTGTCCTTGCTGTGGGCGGGGGGGCAGGCCAGGGTGTCTTGGAATCTATTGACTCTTCCCCTGAAGCAAGGTGGGCTGGGGGCACCTGATATGCAGCTCTATGCGCTGTGCGCACAAGCTCAGTTCCTTCACTTCTGGGTCCATGAGACACCATTTCAGCCCCATGTTGCAGTCGAGAGGGACACAGTGGCACAGACGCCACTCAATGTGGCATTATATCGCACTGTTAGGAGGCCCAGGGAGGATGTTGATACTGCTGGGATGTTATGCTGGGCGTGGAGGGGACTGCAGAAACGGGCGGGTGTGAAGACGCTATATGCGCCATCAATGGTACTTGAAAATAATCCTATGTTGGCATGCATGGCGAAAGGTGTTGGTAAGACCCTAACGACTGCACTAAAACTGAACACCTTTGCTGACCTCTACCCAGAGGGAATTTTTAGGCCCCCCTCGCTAGATACTGACTAGGGTATTGTGCTGTTTGCCGAAAGATTTCTATACCACCAGCTGCGCACTGTGTGTAGTGCGATGTATGCGGAGTTTGCTGACGCACCCCCAATCATGTTACTACTGGAAAATGTACTCAAGTCGCAGTCGGCTAAAAAGCTGATTACGAGGCTTTACACTCTTATGCAGTCCTATTATCCAATTGTAAGGCAGAAATCCATGGAGCTCTGGAATGGGGTATTGCACCCTCAGATAACGGACGAACACTGGGAGTATTGCTGTGGTCAACTGATGGACCTGCCTTCTAACTACTGCTTGAGGTTGATTCACTTCAAGTTTTTACATAGATATTACCGGACTCCGGTAAGTTTGCATCGCATGCAATTGAGGGACGATGCTAGATGTTGGAGGTGTGGGCTTGATCGGGCAACCTTCCTTCATGTGGCATGGGACTATGGGACTACCCGCACTTGCATGAATACTGGAGTAAGATATTTAGCGCAGTTAATCAGATAATTGGCAGAGTTGATCAACCATCCCCACTGTTGGGTCTTTTGGGATATGTGCATGACGCAGTGCCCAAGAGGTGTAAATTGCATGCTCTTTTACTGTTATACGCTCGTAGACAAGTTGCTATGCGCTGGGGTAGAAAGCGAGTGCCACAATTTAAGGCTTGGTTGCTGGATGTGACTTATGGGCATACCCAATTGAAGCTCTTTTGGGAACAGATGCCGTCTACATCCCACCCAAAGGATTTATGGGGACCATTTTTGGAATGGTCACGGGAAGCTGAAGAACAGGAACTACAAGATTTGGGTTGCGCTGAAGGGCAGACAGGTGTGTCATTGGAATCCGCTTGTTAATAAAGGGAGCGGATACGCCTTGATTCGTGCGTTAGAGTGATGGATTAAATTTATTGCTATGCATGTGACATGGGGTAGTATGGGGGTAGTTTGTACAGCTCTGTAATGGATTGGCTATGCTAACTTTGTACCTTTGGTGATGCATATTATCTATGTCATTGCGATGTTCCCCAATGTTTGATCAGTAGAGATTTTACTATATAACACTTCAAAGGTGTACTGGGATGCGAAATGCTATGTCATACTTGGTAATATGTAATGTGGATATGTTCTGACTGGCTATGGGTTGGCACTCTGTGCCTTTGTTGTTTCTTTTTACTTTATGCTTAAAACAAATTAAAAAAAAAGTTAAGGACAACGCCATTTTGCCTCTTATCCGCCAGTACAAAATTCCTCAAGCGGCGGAGCGAGTTTTGTTACCCATTATACAGGATCTGATTGACTCAGGGTGGTTGAAGAGATGGCTGCGAATGTGTGTAACAGCCCTATTCATCCTATTCTAAAGAAGGCATCCCCAGACTCCCCCGATGATGCACCAGATGTTTATAATTGATTTGGGCACAGTTAACAAAATAGTGGTCCCTCAGTTGGCGGTGGTCCTTGACATTACTGCCCTTCTAACAAGGATTCCTTCCTCTGCCAAACTCTTCTCTGTCATTGATTTGAAAAATGCGTTCTTTAGAATCCTAATTCATCCTGAAAGCCGCCACCTGTTTGGTTTTACACTGGCTGGCAGAAGCTTTAGATTCTGTTGCACTCCTCAGGGCTATAATTAGAGCCCTAGTATATATAGCCAAGCCTTGAAAGCATAATTGGATTCCCTCACTCTCTCTCCAGGTAATGTATTGCTCCAGTATGTGGATGATATACTGACTACTTCTGATACTGAACAGGGATGCAAAGAGAGTGCGGTTAAGTTGTTGCTCCATTTGGCTCACCATGTACATATCGTGTCCCTTTCCAAATTTCAATATTGTCGACAGGAGGTCACCTATTTAGGTCACCTACTGTCGAAGGAGGGTAGGAGATTGACCGCTGAGTTCATTAATGCCATTGTTAAAATGCCCAATCCTAAAACTCAGAGGGAAGTACGCGCCTTCTTTGGCATCACTTCCTACCATCGGCATTGGGTCCCGAATTACTCATTACTAATAAAGTGTTTGCTAGCGCTATCCACTAAAGACGCCTAACCGGTTATGATGAGCAGACCTGGGAGGTAAATTCCGCTCCACTTGCGTAATTTGCAGAATTTTGGCAATTCTGTGTTCCGTGGCGAAAGCGGAATTGCCAAAAATTCTGCGATCCGCTGCGTAGCAGAATTTTTTCCTTGTTTGAGCTTTCAAAACACGTGGAACAATTTACCTGGATCCCTGCGTCCGACGATGAGTTTTCCAATCCGTTTCGTCCGGCCGCGCACTCCTACGAGAGTGTGCAAACACAAACACGTCATTCGGACGCGCCATCGGACATCCGCGTTCGCGAACAGGAAACACGCATCTCAAGCGGGTGGGAAAAGTGAAACAAGATGGCCGCGACTGCATGGGCAAGTTTGCAAGATATTTCCCCCAAGCACTCAAACAGCGCCCCCGAACAGGAAAAACGCATCGCAAACAAGCAATTTTGTGTGCTCGCGGAATTCTGCGTAGTTCACAGAGATTTTTTACCGTTTCGCTGAACTTTGCATAACACGACTACGCAAATTCCGCTCTCTTTGCCCCGCATATTATGATAACAAGATATGCCACTCTGAAGCATGCCATGTTACTACTAAGACATACATGATTGTCTTTTTCAGACAGAGAAAGAAACAAAGGGATGGGTTGACCTGACTGATGTTCCCTTATCTGACCCCCAAGGGGAACTATATGTCGATGGCTCTTTTTTCAAATTACCAGATGGCACCACCACTGCTGCATATGCACGTACTACATTGCATATGGTAGTTGAGGAGACCTCACAAGTTCCTTATCAGTCCACACAGGCAAGTCAAGTCAAGTCAAGTTTAAATTTGTATAGCACACTACTCACCCAGAGGGTCTCAAGGCGCTTGAGGGAGGGGGGGTGCTTTACTTATCAAATATCCAAGTTTTTAGTTGTTTTCTGAAGGAGAGGTGGTTCTGAGTGAGGCAGAGGTGGGTGGGGAGGGAATTCCAGGTCTTGGCCGCTAAGTAGGAGAAGGATCTTCCTCCCGTGGTGGATCTTTGGATGCGTGGAATTGCGGCGAGGGCTTGATTGGACGATCGAAGTTGGCGGGTGGGGGTGTAGAAGGACAGGCGCGTGTTGAGGTATTCGGGTCCTAGGTCGTAGAGGGCTTTGTGTGCGTGGGTGAGGAGGCGGAACGTTATTCTCTTGTTGACAGGGAGCCAGTGGAGCTCTTTCAGGTGACCGGAAATGTGAGCTTGGCCGGGGATGTCTAGGATGAGTCTGGCTGAGGCGTTTTGGATGCGTTGGAGTTTTTTCTGTAGTTTGGCTGTGGTTCCGGCGTAAAGGGTGTTTCCGTAGTCTAGTTGGCTTGTGACCAGTGCATGGGTGACCGTCTTTCTTGTTTCGGTGGGGATCCAACGGAAGATTTTGTTGAGCATACGTAGGATGTTGAAGCATGATGATGAGACGGAGTTGACTTGTCTGGTCATCGAGAGGGAGGAGTCCAGGATGAAGCCCAGGTTACGTGCGTGGTCCATTGGAATGGGTGCGGTTCCCAGGGCCGGCGGCCACCATGAGTTGACCCAGGCAGAGGGGGATGATCCTAGATTAGGACTTCCGTTTTGTCCGAGTTTAGTTTTAAACGGCTGTTCTTCATCCACTCGGCTACTTCTTTCATCCCTTCGTGTAGGTTGGTTTTGGCGGTGTTTGGGTCTTTGGTGAGGGATAGGATCAGCTGAGTGTCGTCTGCGTAGGAGATAATGTTGAGGTTGTGTTGGCGCGCAATGGATACGAGGGCACTCATGTATACGTTGAAGAGGGTGGGACTGAGTGAAGATCCTTGGGGTACGCCGCAGATGACTTCGGTGGCCTCTGATCTAAAAAGGGGAGGCGGAATCTCTGGGTTCTTCCGGCGAGGAACGATATTATCCAGTCCAATGCTTTTCCTTGTATTCTGACGTTGCTGAGGCGTTGTATAAGGGTGTTATGACAGACTGTGTCGAAGGCTGCGGAGAGGTCGAGTAGGATGAGGGCAGCGTTTCTCCGTTGTCCAGTAGAGTTCGAATGTCGTCTGTTGCTGCAATGAGGGCGGTCTCGGTGCTGTGTTTGGCTCGGAAGCCGGACTGTGAAGGGTCGAGGGATTTGTTGGATTCGAGGAAGGCGGCGAGTTGACTGTTGACGGCTTTCTCAATGACTTTGGCAGGGAATGGAGGAGCGAAATGGGGCGGTAGTTCTTAAGTTCAGTGGAGTCTGCTGTAGGTTTCTTCAAGGGGGCGCTGAGTTCGGCATGTTTCCAGCTTTCCGGGAAGGTGGCGGAGTTGAGGGAGCAGTTGATGACGTCTCGGAGATGGGGTGCGATGATGGAGTCTGCTTTGTTGAAAATGTGGTGGGGGCATGGGTCGGTTGGCGATCCTGAGTGAAAGGTGTTCATAAGGCGGATGGTGACTTCAGTGGTGATTGGGTTCCATGCGCAAAGGGTGTTGGAGGGGGGTTTTAGTTCAGAGGTAGGTGGGGTGGGCTGGTCTCCAAAGCTGTTATGTATGTCAGCGATTTTGTTGTGGAAGAACGAGGCTAGAGAGTCGCAGAGGTCTTGGGATGGAGTGATGTCGTTGGTGCCGGCGGTGGGGTTGGTAAACTCTTTGACGATGTTGAATAGTTCTTTACTGTTGTGGGCGTTGTTGTCGAGTCAATCCTTGAATGCTGATTTCTTGGTGGATCGGATCAGTTGGTGGTGTTTGCGGGTGGCGTTCTTGAAGGTGGTCAGGTTGTCAGTGGTTGGGTTTTTTCCCCAGGCTTTCTCGAGGGTGCGACAGATCTTATTGGAGCTTGTGAATTGAGCAAGGGACTGGCTGTCAATATTTATACTGACAGCCAATATGCCTTTGGGGTCGCTCATAATTTTTAGTGACACTGGGCAGATACAGGATTCCTTACATCGCATGGGATGCGTATTCAGCACGTCGCTCTAATACATAGGCTTCTGACCACCTTAACCCTCCCTAAGAAATTGGCTATAGTAAAGCGCAGTGCCCATAAGGCAATAACAGATGATGTGGGAAGGAGAAATGCATTTGCAGACCAGACAGCTGAAGAGATAGCTCGAACAAAGATGAAAAAGATGTTTGTAGCGGGTCCTGCCAGGTGGGTACCCAAGGCCACCATGTTTGAGGATACTCTAGATAATGTGTAAGAAATTCAAAGTGAGGAAACAGTTGAGGAGTTAGCAGTATGGCAGGAGAGTACAGCAAGCTTATATGAATGTGGGTGCTGGACAGATAAGTCAGGAAAACAGAGATGGAAGTTACCAGATGCATATGTCCTCCCTGTGGTCACTGTGGTGCATGGGCCTGCCCACATTAGTGCGAAGGGCATCTGCAAAGTGTTAGATCCTGTATGGTAGAACAACAACATTCCCAAAGTTGCTGCTCACTTAGTACAGTACTGTATAGTATGCATGATGCATAATCCTGGAAAAGGCACCCCCACACCCACTGGTAACTTTCCACCAGCTTCCTTCCCTTTCGAGGTTCTCCAGATGGATTTCATTGAAATGGAACGAATAAACAATTTGCAATATGTTTTAGTAGTGTGTGCATTCAGTAAATGTATTGAGGCTTACCCCACCAAAGAGAACACAGCCATGTCAATGACGAAGGCACTCCTAAAGGTGTTCTTCCTGCGTTTTGGTTTGCCCCATTTAATTTGGAGTGACAGTGGAAGTCACTTCAATTCAAAGGTTATCCAGCTGGTGTGCGACGGTTTACAAATCAAGCAGAAATTTCATGCTGCAAACCACCCCCAGTCAGCAGGCTTGGTTGAGAAGTACAATGGTACTCTCAAACTGAAATTGGCAAAGATTAAAGAGAGCACAGGATTGCAGTGGCCAGATGCTTTACCATTAGCTCTTTTGTCTAGAATAGCTGCTGCTCACTCTAGGACAGGATTGTAGCAGTTCGAGATTGTGTTGGGATGCCCAGCGAATGTATGGGGCGTCCTGTGACCTCGACAGTTCTCCGAAATAGAATACACTTTACTTGTGGATTACTTATATGAGTTGACTAAAAGCTTGTGCTCTATTCACCAACAGATCCACGAAGCCCTATAACCCATTCCCGTGGGCCCAGTCCATGATATCCAGCCTGGGGATTTCATCCTCATTAAGAATTTTCAGAAGAAAGGCAGTTTGGAGCCACGCTGGAAGGGACCTTTCCAGGTCCTCCTCGCCACTCGCACGGCAGTGAAGGGGGACGGCCGGAGGAACTGGATTAATTCTCACCACTGCAGGATGGTGCCCCTTCCGTTTCCCTACGACGAGTGAGTGCTCGAAGGCATGGTCAACTCCGAAACGGAGAGGGTACCTTGTTTTGTTCCATTCTCAGATGCTCGGCTGACGTGGGCACAAACAGAGAGTGAAAACGATGCAGCATTGAACGACGCAGTGCCTCGTGAGATCAGGGCCATCCAGGAGCCCAAGTCTGCTGGCCCATCTGTGCTTGAGCCCCAGTACGTTGGCCCTTCTGAGTTTGAGCCCGTGTTTGCAGACCCCTCTGTCCCTGGAGAAGCTTGGTACATTTTGCGGCCTCGACGGAGGAACAGTGCACAAAAGGGAAAGTGAGATTAGTAGGGATGGATTCGATAAGTCAGCCCACAGTAGCATAGGGAGAGACAAGATTGGTGCATTGTTCGGACAGTGGACAGGATTAATGGAGTGTGCGTCCCTAAGGAAGATGGGGGCGCCTCATCCTGAGCGACGTGGGATTCTTCAAGAGTTGGTCTGACCGCTCCACCGCCGATGCTCAATAGCGCCAACTGATGAACAATAGGAGTCTCCCTGCTGACGGGCACTGTCCCTGCTCACTGGAAACGAGCGCTAGTCTCTCCTTTACTGAAGAAACCCTCCCTGGACCCAGACAGCTCAAAGAGTTACAGGCCCATCTCACTGTTGCCGTTCCCTGCCAAGATAGTGGAACGGGTGGTTAGTAACACCTTGTCTAACCACCTAGAACACCATCTACTGCTGGATGGGGACCAATTCGGTTTCCGGCCGACCCATGGAACTGAAACTGCCCTTATTATCGCCATGAACGAACTTCAAAGGCGAGCAGACAGAAGCCAGGCATCATATCTGATACTGCTCGACATGTCTGCCGCCTTTGACACGGTGAATCACAAGATCCTACTGAGGCGCCTATGGGAGGCAGGAGTGAGGGATACGGCCCTGCACTGGTTCCACTCCTTTTTGCTGAACAGGCAGCAAGCAGTTTCTTTACCTCCTTTCCAATCTGTTTTCTCTCCGGTAACATATGGAGTCCCACAGGGCTCGGCCATTAGCCCAATACTTTTTAATATTTACCTTAGGCCACTGATCAAAAGCTTCGGTATCAAAACCATTAATTGCGCCGATGACACGCAGATGATCCTCTCCTTGGAAGGAGAGGACTCTATCTCCATTGAGATCCTACACAGCTGCCTGCGGGAGACATCAAGGTGGCTGAAGAATAATTCTCTCCAATTCAACGCCGGGAAAACCGAAGTGCTGTTTAATAGTGGCTCGAGGATCCCCCGGCCCTTCCCTAGCAACTTCTGTCCCCCGGAGACAGCGGCCAATGTACAGCCTGCAGACTCTGTCCGCAACTTAGGGGTCATGCTTGACCACAAGCTCAGCATGGAGACCCATGTCCAGAAAACCTCTGCCTGCTGCTACGCCATTTTGCGCTCTCTAAGGAAGGTGCTGCCCCTCCTACCAAGCCAGGCTCGCGCCCAAGTAGTGAGATGTACAATCCTGAGCAGGCTGGACTACTGCAATGCCCTCCTGCTCGTGGCCCCGGAGTTTCTATTAGATAGGCTCCAAAGAGTCCAATCTGCGGCTGCAAAACTGGCTCTGGGGCTCCCGAGACGATCCCATGGAGCATCCGCGTTGGCACAATTGCACTGGCTACCTCTTAGACAGAGAGTGCAATTTAAGGCCCTCTGCATTGTTTTTAGGGCCCTTCACGGGTGCGGCCCAGCCCCCCTACAAGCCAAATTTGTGTGGTACGCCCCAACCAGACAACTCCGCTCCTCGGATGTCAAATTGGCAGTCATCCCCAGATTTAAGAAGGTCAGATCTGGAGGTAGATCTTTTGAGGTTACCGCCGCCAGGCTCTGGAACTCCCTTCCCACCGAGATCAGACAGATCGATGAACTCCTACCTTTTAGAAAAAAGGTCAAAACGTGGCTCTTCCCGGGCTAGCCCACGCCCTTTTTCTGTTCACATCCTTTTTTCTGTTTCACCCCCCAACCCTCCTCAGACTCTGTCAGCGCCAGGATGCCTGTAATGGCTACAGTTTGCGCTTTATAAATTCTTAAAATAAATAAATAAATAAAATAAATACCAGTGAAGCTCTGAAGGACACTGGGAACATTTGCCTCTTCTTGTTTTTCTTGTCATTGGCTCCATCACCTATCCTTTCCTCTGATTGTCATTGTTAGACGGAGACCGGGAGGGTCGGCCGAGGACAGGGGAGAGGCCTCCGGTGAGGACCGTCTCCAGCTATCCTACAGACAAGTAACTTCCCCCCCACAGATGGACACCACACAGGGATGAGGTCAACACTCTTTATATGCGATTCTTGAAGTAAGGTTATCAGCAATACAGTGAGATTGGGACACGAGGGTCCTCTTAATTCTAGTCTCTTAGGGGAAAAGTGTAGCGGGACAGTCTTGGTACCGGTCTGGTACGGGTTGGTAAGATGGGTAGCTCACAATCCTCGAGCTCGGAGTTCTGGAAAGTCGGGCCGCGGCAGCGCCAGCTGGCTAGGATGATCAGTCTCACTTGAGGAGGGCCGCGGCAGCGCCGGCAGGCAAAGGCGATGGTTCACACAAGGATGGGCCGCGGCAGCGCCAGCAGGTCCCTGGCGAAGGTGTAGGTTGCAGAGGGCCGCGGCAGCGCCAGCAGGCAGGAACGATGTTTCACAAGGATGGGCCGCGGCAGCGCCAGCAGGTCCCGACGAAGGTGTAGGTTGCAGAGGGCCGCGGCAGCGCCAGCAGGCAGGACGAAGGTTCACAAGGCAGGGCTGCGGCAGCGCCAGCAGTCCGTCAAGGATGAGTTCTTCAAGGTGTCTCTCGACTCCAGGATACAACTGCCTTCCTGCTCTGGAGCTGCCCCAGTTATAGGTCTGGCCTCCTTTGATGTCCGGACCCTCGCTCTTGGAGGTCGGGAGGTCCGGGATGAGGGAGTCCAGCCACCCAGCAGGGGGGTGGAGCCAGCGCCCGGGGAGGCTGGGGGCGATCGGCACCTGGCGGGGGAGAGCCATCGACACTCTTCTCTCCCATTGACCTGCCAAGTGGTCCGTTCACCTCCTGGGTGGTTGGAGGTGCCTCGATGTCGGGGCCTGGCCAGGCCCAGGGTTGGGGTCGAGCTGAGGCCACGCGGCCTCGTGGTGCAGTGTTCAAGATGGCGGCTGGACCGGGGCAATGCTGCTGATGGTGGCCCGGGCCGGCCGATGTCGTGGTGTTCGGGAGCAGGCGTCCCGTTGGGGACAGGTTGCGGGTTGCTTCTGTGGGTTGTCGAGGTTGTTCTTCTGGTGACACCGGGAGAGCCGGTGTTCGAGTCTTGTTATGCGGGGAGGGAGCGACCCCTTCACGAGGCCTGTCCAACATGCGTCCCCCCCAGCTGAAGGCAGGGAGAGTCACCCATCTTCTTGGGTACTCTCCTCGCCGAGGCGGAAAAAGCGTGACAGGCCGTCCGCGTTGGCGTGGTCTTGGCCAGGGCGATGCTCCACAGTGAAGTCCATCCCCTGCAAGGAGATGGACCATCGCAACAGTTTTAGGTTTTCCCCCCGCATCAGCATCAGCCATTGCAGGGGTTTGTGGTCTGTTTGTACCCTGAAATGGGTACCGAAGAGGTAGGGCCAGAGCTTCTTGAGGGCCCATACCACTGCGAAGGCCTCCCGCTCGATGGTGCTCCAGCGCTGCTCTCGGGCCAGCAGGCGTCGGCTGATGAAGGCCACTGGTTGATCGACTCCCTCGGCGTTGGGTTGAGAGAGTACTGCCCCAATGCCCTGATCTGAGGCGTCCGTCTGGACGATGAATTCCCGGCTGTAGTCGGGGGCCTGGAGCACGGGGGCGGTGCACATGGCGGCCTTCAACTTCTCGAAGGCCTCTTGACAGTCCGGAGTCCAGTTGACGGTCTTGATGTTTTTCTTAGAGGTGAGTTCTGTGAGGGGCCCCACAATGCTGACATAGTCTTTTACAAACCGCCGGTAGTATCCGGTGAGCCCGAGGAAGGCTCGGACCTCGGTTTGGGTGACAGGAGGTTGCCAGGACTGGATGGCAGCGATCTTGAGCTGAAGGGGCGCCACCAGACCGCTCCCCACTTGGTGTCCGAGATAGGTCACGGATCCCTGGCCAATCTGACATTTGCTGGCTTTGATGGTGAGGCCGGACTGCTGGAGGGCGTGCAGGACTTCTCGGAGGTGGTGAAGGTGGTCTGCCCAGTGACGACTGTACACAGCGATATCGTCCAGGTAGGCGGCGCTGAATTCTTCGAGGCCCGCCAATACCTGGTTCACGAGTCGTTGGAAAGTAGCTGGAGCGTGTTTCATGCCGAATGGCATCACTTTGAAGTGGTAGTGGCCATCCGGGGTGGAGAAGGCGGATCGTTCTTGAGCCCTGGGGGTGAGGCCGATCTGCCAGTAGCCTGCTGTTAGATCGAAGATGCTCAGATAGCGGGCAGCCCCCATGCGGTCAACCAGCTCATCCGCCCGGGGGATGGGGTGAGCGTCGGTTCGGGTAACAGCGTTCAGGCCCCGATAGTCTACACAGAACCGGAGCTCGGGGGCGACACCCGGGGCGGCAGCCTTGGGGACCAGTACGACTGGGCTGGCCCAGGGGCTGTCGGATGGCTCGATCACTCCTAGAGCCAGCATTTTGGAGACTTCGTCCTAGATGCAGGTGCGTACCCGATCTGGCACTCGGTACGCCCTGTGTCGAATAGGTGGACTATCCCCAGTGTCCACGTCTTGAAGGCACCAGGGGGTGACCCCTGGGGTGAGGGAGAACAGCTTAGCAAATTGCAGCAGGAGAGCCCGGCAGTCTTGGCGTTGTTCCGGGGACAAGGCCTCGGAGAGTTTGACCCCTTCCATGGAGCCATCTTTTTCTCGGGTCCTCAGTAGGTCAGGGAGGGGCTCGGAGTCTTCTTCCATCCCACTATCTGTTGCCATTAGCAGGCTGAGCTCCGAGCGTACGAAGTGTGGTTTGAGTCTGTTGGCGTGGAGGACTCGGAGTGGGTTTTGGGGGCACTCCATGTCTATGAGGTAGGTGACAGGGCCCTTGCGCTCTATCACCTTGAAGGGCCCTGTCCATTTGTCCTGCGGGGCACAAGGTTCGACTGGAGACATCACCCATACTTGCTGGCCTGGTTCGAACTAGATGGAGGAGGTATGTTGATCGTACCATTTCTTCATGTCCTCCTGACTGGCCTCCAGGTTGGCTTTGGCGAGTTCCCTGAATCGCCGGGTCTGGTTGCGGAGGGTCAGGAGATACTTATACACGTCCGGAGGGGTCTTCTGGGGGGCCATCTCCCAGCCTTCCTTGGCCAGGCTGAGGGGGCCCCGGACGGGGTGTCCGTACAGGAGCTCGAAGGGGCTGAAGCCGAGGGATTTCTGGGGAACTTCTCGATAGGCGAAGAGGAGGCACGGGAGCAGCACGTCCCATTGGCGACGTAGGGGTTCTTCCAGGCCCATGATCATTCCCTTGAGAGTACGGTTAAACCGCTCGACCAGTCCGTTTCCTTGGGGGTGATAAGGGGTCGTGAACCGGTAGGTGACCCCGCACTGCTGCCAGAGAGACCTCATGTATTTTGAGATAAAGTTCGTGCCCCTGTCGCTGACGACCTCCCGGGGGAAGCCCACTCGAGAGAAGATCCCCATCAGGGCTCGGCCCACCACTGGTGTGGTCACTGTCCGAAGAGGAATGGCCTCGGGGTACCGGATGGCGTGGTCCACCAGGACTAGGATGAACCGGTGCCCCTGGGCCGTTCGGGGGTCGAGGGGTCCCACGATGTCTATTCCCACCCGTTCGAACGGGGTGGTGACGACGGGAAAAGGTTGCAAGGGTGCTTTGATCTTTCGGCCGCTCTTCCCGCTGACCTGGCAGGTGGGGCAGGCCCGGCAGTGGTTGGAGACATCATTTCGCATTTTGGGCCAGTAAAAGTGTGTCACCAGGCGGTTGTATGTTTTGTCTTGTCCCAAGTGTCCAGCAAGGGGGACATTGTGCGCTAAGTTCTAGTGGAAGTCTCTGAAGCGGAGGGGCACTACCAGCACCCGACTGGTCCCTAGCTCAGCAATTCTTTGCTCGCTGTAGAGTAGGTCATTGTCCCAATAAATCCAGTGGGCCCCTGCGGTGTCTCCCGCGCTCTGGGCGAGGGCTTATTGCCTGAGTCCCTCGAGGGAGGGACAAGTCTTCTGTTCTTGTCGGAATTGTTCCTGGGTGGGACCACCCTCTTGACGCCACTGGGCCAGTTCGGGGAGGTCCTGGAGTTGCCCAGGCCTTTCTCCGTCTTGTTCTGGGGGATTGGTACTTAGGGCGTCTCCCTCCGGGACGATCGGGGGAGGAGGTTCTGGCCATTCGGGTTCTTCGGGACTGGAGATGTCGTTATGCAGGCCCACTCAGGGAGGCCCAACATCCCCAGGTGCTCTCTTCTTTCAACGGCTGCCCAGGGGGAACTCTCAAGGTCGTTCCCCAGGAGGCAGTCGACTGGGGCATCATCACGGACCGTCACCTTCAGCATTCCGGACACTCCTCCCCACTCGAAGGGGACACAGGCCATCCGACACAGGCTTTCTGAATTGTCGGCTGACCGGACGGGGCACAGGACGTTCGGCAAGATCTGCTCCGGGGTCACCAGATGACAGCGGACTGCTGTCACACTGGCCCCGGTGTCGCGTAGGGCTTCAGCCTTGCGCCCATTTATGTTCACCCACTGGCCGTATTTTCTCGTATTGGCGGGTAGGGGAGCCCGCGGAATCATGTCTCTTTCCCCTAGGCAGGCCAGGATCATGGCGGCCGTTTCCCACTCGGGCTGTTCCTGTTCGTATTCTTCATAATCCTCTGGGGCTTGCTCTTCTCCCAGGGCGGCGGCAGCGACCTGGCAGGGTATAGGATTCTGGTTCTTTGGGCAATTAGGGTCGTTGGCATAGTGGCCGGTCCGCCGGCAAGTAACGTTGGCTCGGAACCCCGGACGCATCGGGGGGTTTCCCCGGCCGGCCGGGGGCGGGGTGTTGCTGGCGGGAGGCGCCGGGACGGCGTCTCTGCCCCGACCCTGGCCTCCCCCTCCTCGGGGGCGATGAGGACCTTGGTTGGTTCGGTTTGGCTCGCTGGGCCCGCTTCGGGCAACTCGAGTGCTTTCCCATCAGTCAGCTTCGGCGGCGAGCTGCCGAGGTTCAGTCAGTTTACTGTCGAGGAGGTGCTGCCTGAGCTCGACGAAGCAATTGTTGGAGAGATGCTCCCACACAATGAGGTTAAAGAGTTGTTTGTAGGTGGTTACCTGGCTGCCCTTGATCCACCCCTTGAAGGCTCTGCTGAAAAAGTTCACGTACTCCACCCAAGTCGTACCCGGGATTCGTTTGCAGTCACGGAACCGCTGGCGGTACATCTCTGGCGTGAGCCCGTATCGAGTGAGGAGGGCGGCCTTCATGTGGTCATAGGACGTCATCTGATGGTCCGGGAGTTGCAGCAGGGCGTTGCGCCCCTCGTTGACGAACCTCCCCCACAACCCGGCTCCCCAGTCACTTCGGGAAATCCGGTGGGAGGTCATGGCTATCTCGTAGGCTTTGAACCATTGCTGGATATCGTCGTTCCGATAATATTCTCTGACGACATCCTTGGGGATGTGGACTTTAGGGTCTGTAGTGCCAGGAGTGTTTGGGCGCTCGGGCACCCCGAGGTCTTTATTCTGTTTCCGAAGCTCTATTTCGGCTAGATTGCGCTCATGTTCGTAGGCCAGTTTTTTCTCTTCTAACTCTCTCTGTTTTTGCTTCTCTTCCCGCTCCTCTCGGAGCCGCAAGTGTTCCAATGTTATCTTTTGTTCCGCCAACTTCAGTTCTCCGTCCAACCGAAGTCGTGCCAGTTCTAATTCATGTAGTCTGCTTTTTTCTCGTTCTCGGATCTCCTCCGGGGAGAGACCCGATCTCCTTCCTTCTGTCGGAGTGGTGTTCATTTCTGGCGCCTCGAGGTTTTGGTCTGGGGGTACGACCGTACCCGTCTCTGCCCAAGATTCTAGGGCCTTTTTGAAGTCGTCCTTCGTGCTCAGTCCTGTGGTAGCAATGCCTAGTTCTATGCAGAACTGTTTTAGTTCTCTGTGGTTATACTCTTCTAATTTCTCCATCTGGAATTTTTCCGTGGATCCGCTCTCTTTGGTTGTCATTGTGGTTGAGTCGTGGGGTGAGTCACTCTCTGTACGATTACGCGTTGGTTCGGATCGCGCCGCTGGCCACCAATGTTAGACGGAGACCGGGAGGGTCGGCCGAGGACAGGGGAGAGGCCTCCGGTGAGGACCATCTCCAGCGATCGTACAGACAAGTAACTTCCAACCCACAGATGGACACCACACAGGGATGAGGTCAACACTCTTTATATACGATTCTTGAAGTAAGGTTATCAGCAATACAGTGAGATCGGGATACAAGGGTCCTCTTAATTCTAGTCTCTTAGGGGAAAAGGGTAGCGGGACAGTCTTGGTACCGGTCTGGTACGGGTTGGTAAGATGGGTAGCTCACAATCCTCGAGCTCGGAGTTCTGGAAGGTTGGGTAGCGGCAGCGCCAGCTGGCTAGGATGATCAGTCTCACTTGAGGAGGGCCGCGGCAGCGCCGGCAGGCAAAGGCGATGGATCGCAGAAAGATGGGCCGCGGCAGCGCCAGCAGGTCCCTGACGAAGGTGTAGGTTGCAGAGGGCCGCGGCAGCGCCAGCAGGCAGGAACGATGTTTCGCAAGGATGGGCCGCGGCAGCGCCAGCAGGTCCCGACGAAGGTGTAGGTTGCAGAGGGCCGCGACAGCGCCAGCAGGCAGGACGAAGGTTCACAAGGCAGGGCTGCGGCAGCGCCAGCAGTCCGTCAAGGATGAGTTCTTCAAGGTGTCTCTCGACTCCAGGATACAACTGCCTTCCTGCTCTGGAGCTGCCCCAGTTATAGGTCTGGCCTCCTTTGATGTCCGGACCCTCGCTCTTGGAGGTCGGGAGGTCCGGGATGAGGGAGTCCAGACACCCAGCAGGGGGGTGGAGCCAGCGCCCGGGGAGGCTGGGGGCGATCAGCACCTGGCGGGGGAGAGCCATCGACACTCATCTCTCCCATTGACCTGCCAAGTGGTCCGTTCACCTCCTGGGTGGTTGGAGGTGCCTCGATGTCGGGGCCTGGCCAGGCTCAGGGTTGGGGTCGAGCTGAGGCCACGCGGCCTCGTGGTCCAGTGTTCAAGATGGCGGCTGGACCGGGGCAATGCTGCTGATGGTGGCCCGGGCCAGCCGATGTCGTGGTGTTCGGGAGCAGGCGTCCCGTTGGGGACGGGTTGCGGGTTGCTTCTGTGGGTTGCCAAGGTTGTTCTTCTGGTGACACCGGGAGAGCCGGTGTTCGAGTCTTGTTATGCGGGGAGGGAGCGACCCCTTCACGAGGCCTGTCCAACAGTCATGTATCCCTTTAGTCGCCCCATTGTTGAAGAGGAGCAGCCCTTTGCAGCCCAACGACCATAGCGGGAGGGGGTTGGTTGGTCTGCCTGATCCAAAAAGAGTAAAATAGTTTTCATAGTGATTGTTCTGATTTTTCTGATAGCAATACTTAGAATAATGTGGTTTCTGGAAGACAAATATCCTGTGCACGCTCTGATTGGTACAACGCCTGTTCCCCCTGAACACATGTTTATCACTCTGGCCCCTCACAAAGGTGAGCATAGAAAAATTTATGTAGATAACATATTTTTGCAGATGCTCCATGAGGCACATAGAAAATCCAATGTCACGAATTGTTGGATTTGTGGACTGCTCCCTTCTGTGGTGCACAAAACTGACGTGTTACTGTCCATGCCCTTCTCCTGCCTCAGGAGCTGTGAGGCTCGGTTCCTATTATTTACTATGGTGCATACCCATTATCATTCTATGCTATGACTATGACTTCAGCTGATTATGACATTGTTTTAGAGTATATTCATGTTCACCAAGGGTTTACCTCGGGAGGGCATGGGGCCCCTGATACACTGGTGTGTATGAATATATATGAGAGAGAGAGAAAAATGTAACAAAGCTTTAAAATGAAGCGTTGGATTTTCAGTGGTTTAATGTCACTGAATATTTTAGGTCCTTCCAAATGCCCTCAGAGACTGAGCCTCACTACAATTTCACTTCATGCGCAGGTTCTCCGCATACGGAATGCTCTGCCTCAATTTGAGCAGATGGAAGCTCTGCGCGTGAAGTATGGAATTGCCCGCGATCTCCTTGCAAAAGGTCCGGTATGGATATGATTGTCCTGAACGTAGAGCTTCAAGTACAGGAACTCGACCTCTGTTGTGCTGCTGTTACTGGTAAATATTAGGTTACGGTAGTTGACATTAAGTCGATCCACAACGGCCCTAGCTGATTCAGTGGACCCTTTCCAAAGCACAAAGAGGTCATCTATATACCGTTACCACGGGATAATGTTCTCAGTCCATTCTTCTGAAAATTCTGAGGTGAGCACCTGCTCCTCCTACCAGCCCATATGCAAATTCGCATAACTGGGTGCGAAGCAGGTGCCCATCGCAGTTCCCTGCATCTGTTTGTACAGATGTTTGTTGAATAGAAAAAAGTTGTTGTCCAAACAACACTCTATCATTTGTAACAACATAATAGTATGTTGATACGAACTGATGGCTCTGGCCCCCAGTAAGTGTTTAATGGCTCTTAGGCCTTATTTATGCCTTATGCTGATGTACAGGGATGAAAAGTCTAACGTTATGAAGATATACGAGTCATCCCATGCAGTGTCATAGATTTTCTTGAGGAAATCACTGGTGTCAAGTATGAAAGATGGTAAGTTTCTAACCAGGTCCTGAGGAAAGTATTCAATGTATTTGGAGGTTGTTTCAAACAATCCCCCAATGGCAGATATAATAGGTCTGCGGGGGGATTGCTGGCATGTTTCTGTATTTTCAGACTCAGATACAGCAGGTGAATCACTGGTTGTTCAATTTTGAGAAATTTTAATCCATCATCATTAGGTAACCCCATGCCAAGCTTTTGGTCAACTGATTGTGGAAACCCTCCTTGACCTTGTTGTAGCTATTGGGAGGCATTCTGCTGTAGCACTGCACATCAGTCAATTGTGCACAGGTCTGAGCTTTGTACATTGTTAACGGCCACAACACTATATTACAGATTGCTGGATAAAAATGTTGTTTTTTGCTGAAATCTTCCACATAACCGCATTGTTTTCAAGCAATCTGCCTGCATTATCGATGTGAATTGTTTGCTAGAACCACATACAAGTCTCTTAAGGTCTATAGTAACCAGTTCAGAGAATACATCCAAGCCGTCTCTGGACATAACCGGTGTAAATATAGAGTTCGGTCAAAAGGGTGAGTGGACTCTACACCCCAGATCAACACCCAGGTCTGCTTCTGGTGATTGGTGTTCTGGATGAATCTCTGTTGCCAGTTGATCCAGGTCTTGAAGGAGTTCCAGGTCCGCCACTTGTAGATTAGCCAATACACTCATGGCCGCTTCGGCGTCCTCAGATCCTGTGATAAATTAGTGAAAGTGTTTCTGCAATTTCAGCTACCTGACATACTTGACCAAATCAATTTTGGTCTGTACATAATTGAAGTCCGTAGGCTTGCAGAATAAAAAACCCAATAACAGAATATCCTTGTCTTTTTTTACTTATTTCCAATTCTGAAAGATTGATGACAGTTTTGAAACCCCATGTTCATTTCCTGGAGCCGGGCTGTCACTGAGCTGATGGCTGATCGGCGCTTACTACTTCTGTTTTTCCTCTGCCTCTTCCTTTGGGATTCATAATTTTGTCTTTTTTTGCGGGCCGAGGTCTTCGGTTTAGGGTCGGGTCCAGCCTAACAAACGCAGCTCATCGGTTGTGGAAGTGGTTCACCATTGGGGCCCTCCTCCGGGTCAGTTTCCACCTCTGGGCTTAAATCAGAATTGCTGGCAGGTACCTGAGTGTGTGGTGTTGAGAATGTCTTTTCCGACAATTGCTGATGTCTGATTGTATCAAATCTGCGCACAAAGGTATAAACTTGCCCCCTCTGGTAATCCACCTTGTCTCTCAGAAATTTGGTGGCTTTCCGTGTCTTAATCACCTGCTCATGTTTTTGTAACCTCCATTTCATGTCTTTGCCCAATTTGACTAGCACTTCTTTGTCAGGATGCTGGGTAATGTCACTTTGCAAGGCCTCTATAGCAGCTAGAAATTTTTCCCTGTCACTGTGGGATTATTTAATTAGAATCTGCAACATTCTGCGTGATGAGTCAGAGTTATTGTCCGCCCATTCCTTCAGCATGAGGGCTTCAGCAAGAGGGCTTCCTCCAATAAGTCCCAAAATTTGGATTTGCTGAGAGGTTGTTGGAGGTCACTTCTCCTTTTGCTGCCACTCCGCAAACATGCCTCCTGGTGCACTACTGGGTGGGGATGAAGTCTCCTTGGCTGCTTAGTGTCCTTGGGGGGCAAGAATATCTCCTATTACCTCCAGTAAGTCCTACACAGCGGGATTGCTGGAAGCTGGTGGAAAGCCCCTCCCCTATCTCCACCACTCTGAAACCCCGCCTAGTGGCACACTACTGGTTGGGGATGAAGTCCCCTTGGATGCTGAGAGTCTTTGGGAGCCGAGAACCACTTCTGTCATCTCTAGTAATTCTGACACAGCAGGATTCCTAAGAGCTGTTGGGATGCCCCATCCCCCTTTGTCCACCACTCTGCAAATGCAATTCCTGGTGCACTGCTGGTTGGGGGATGAAGTCCCTTTGGATGCTGATGGTCCTCGGGGGCAAGAAGCCCTCCTGTTACCTCTAGTAAGTCCAGCACAGCTGGATTCCTGAGAGCTGGTTGGATGCTCTGCCCCCTTTGTCCACCACATATCACTACGTATTACAAAACCATAGAAGTTCACTGAAAAAAGGTTACAGGGACGTTATAGTTAAGAAATAGAATTTGGTAAACCTTAGAAATGCACTTAAAAAAATTAAAGTTACACAGACGTTATAGTTAGGAAATACAATTAAAAAAACGTAGAAATCCAATGAAAAAAAAGGTTACAGGGACGTTATATTTAGGCTCAAATTGCACTCGTACAAAACCAAAGACATTCAGCAGTTGTAGTTACCTGAGCTAACTATAAATTATGCCCCAGCAATGCACTGCTTATGACCTCACATATTACATCACTCATGGCATGGTGAGGGACATCAATGATGACATCATCCACAGAACCACTCAGACACCCACTCACACCCCAGTCACACACCCACACAGCCGTCACATACCAGTACTCACACATCCACTCACTCCTCCATAGAGGCACTTACACACCCACTAAACTGTCTCGTAGGGCCACTCACACAACCATTCGCACACCCTTACAGCCAATCCTACACCCAGTCACTCACCTATACAGTCAGTCACGTAGCCGCACACTCACACATACAGTTACTCATACACCCACTTATTCACGTACACAGTCACTCACACACCCACTCACTCATCTATACAAGCACACAGTGTTCCTATCTATCATAGTTAGCTCCCCAGCCAAAACATACAGGAGAGCTTTCTCAGTGAAAGATACTTTAGTCAGAAGGAACCCGGAAGACATGCAAGAAACTAGTTGGTTGCAACTAACCGTCAGGAACCTCTGTGCTCTTCGAGATCCGGGCGATGCTCAAGGGGTCCACCTCCAGACCTCCCCAAGCTTGGTTAAAGCAGTTACCCAGAGCTTAGAGGCGGTCTGGCGAGGGAAAATATGTAAGGCAGGGATGGTGCGGCCTGGGAGGTACCAATCTGAAAGACAAAGGAAGAACCTGTTACTTTCACTCTAGGACACCTCTCTATCCTTCGTATTCTTTCTTATCATGTTTACCCGTACCTTGCTAAGAGTATCGGGGTGGAATCACAATGCTGTCACCTGACGCTCTTCTCCTGTGTGAAGCCCCTGGAGGTTTCCTACAAAAACATAAGCACAAATTACTCCCCCTTCTTTCTACTGTCATAAGCCTCTCTGTCCCCAGATCCCTTCCTTGTACATACCAGTGACACACACCATGAAGGCCCTATGAAAATCGTCAGGCATCGCCGTACTCCGGTTCTCTCAGCAATACCAACGTAGGTTCACCAACAGCCCCCCTTCTGTTCCCTCACAGAAGCAAGGAAAAATATCCAAAGTACTTGCACCAGAGCCCGGAAAGAAATAAAGAACTAAGAAAAGAAAACAAGGAGGCTCCTAAAGAGATCTAAGCCTCGTCACCTTACCGCCAACACCCCTGGAGTCTACAGCGCTACTTGGCTCCTCTGATTGGTAGTTAGCAGGCTCATTTTCCGCTATCGAAGCGCTCTTCCTCTGGAGTCTCCCCCAAAGTATTTCCTCCTGGAATGTGGGATGCTGACAACAGGCGTCCGTGTCTTCGCGAATTAACCACAGCGAAGCACCACAGCGCCAACAGAAGCGTATCAGCCGACACGCCTCTCCGACCTCGAAACACAGCTCTGTTGGTGGATGTGTCTTTGCGAAAAGAACTCAGCGAAGCATCACAGCTCACCGGTAGTAAGTCCGCCGACTCACTCCTCCGCTACGGCGGTATAACAACCGCACAAGATCCCAACCCAGAAGGGCCACGCAAACAGGTGTCCGTGTCTTCGCGACCAAATCAGCGAAGCACCACGGACGCCGAAGAGGCTAACGGGCAGCCGCACCGTTATCGAATCCAGAATACCAAAATCCAATACAACCCGACTTCCGGGTTCGGAATGTATAAATAGCTCCCGCCTCTATGCTGCAAGGACTTCTGGTACATGTAGGTTTACCAATACTAGGCAGGCGCAGTTATCCAGGGTTTCAGATCCTGACACTAATAGAACGCTTCCGAAAATGAAGCAGTTGTAAAGTTTGCAGCATAGGAGTCAATACAACTGAACATCACTGTCCCTTCCAGTAAGGTCCGATCAAAATTGGTGGAAGCTTCAATTGCAAAACTGAATTTCCAATTTATGTCCTGAGTTGTGTCTGTGGACCAAGAAATATCTGCATTACTATACTGAAAGTCCATTTGTTAATTGTGGATTTTGGGGGTCTTTTGGGGGACCACCCAAAAGGTGCAGGGTCACCCTATAGTCCACGGGTCCGGAATACAAACTGAGACCAACTCTGGAGCACGAAGAGAAAGGATATTTATTACAATCTCATGAGATGGAGAGAGCATCAGCAACAGACACCCATAGCTGTCTGAGGAGGTAGTCTGCTGAGTGCTTTGGTTCTGCACCTTATATACCATTTATCCCCACCCGGTGAGTGCTAGGTTAACAATAACAAACACCAATAATTTACAGTCAAACAATGGTCAGTTCTGATACAATTAGCAGGTGGGGGCTATCAGGGCATAGGTAAAAAAAGGCATGATTATATATCAAACAAAGGTTAATCTGATAGGTCCACAGCTGATAGCGGTTAGGCCCCTGCAGGGTGTAGGCAAAAAGCATGTTTATACGACAAGTAAAGTTCAATTTGATAAGTCCACAGATTGTAGGAGTTGGACCCCTGCAGGGCACAGGCGAGAGGAATAATTACACAGCAAGCAGAGATCATTCTGATAGGCCTGCAGATGGTAGCTGTCGGACGCCTGCAGGGCGTAGTGTGCAGGGTGAGGTCAATAAATATCTGGGAAACTCCCTGTCCTGCTGGTTGAGCATGGGCAGGTCAGTTTGTGGCAGGCCAAAGCACAAACAGGGTGTGAGTGTCTGTGCAGGAATGTGGCAGGTCAAAAGTGGAGCTCCAGAGTGTTCGTGACACAGAGAGGTCAGCCATGAAGGGTATAGCACAAAATGGTGGAGTAAATGACAAGATTACAGACCTACTTTTCCACATAATCTTACAGCATATGAGTGCAGTGTATAAAAAGGATCAGACATATTTGGTAGCCCGTCATATGCTTGAGTTTCATGACAATGGCGTTTGATAACTTAACTTCTTTGTAATTGATGTAATACTGAAAAGCCTCAGAGGAGGCAACGGGGAGAGAGTGCTTAGACAGACAGAAGCCAAGTACATCGTCAATTTAGCCACTAAATCACCTCATGGGTTAAACCTAGGTTATAGTAAAGGTAGCAATTATCTTCTCCAGCTTTTAAGTCACTTGGGATACCCTCATGTGGTTGGGAAATGTGAAGAAAGACATATAGAACAGTCACAAAATGTTGGTCATAGTCACACGATTTCAGCTTTTCTTTGAATCATGTTTCAATAGGACATACAAAATTTATATTTTGAATGAAATCAGTATGCCTGATTCAATATAATAAAAAATTCCAGTATTGATTAATATGACCCATTTGGGTCGGATTTTTAGTCTAAAATACCAGAACAAATTTGTTTGATGTCAATCACGCACGGAGAACAGCATCATGAACACGGCACACTTGGGCTCAATTGTGAATTGAATAATTACAGGATAGGTTTGCTCGATAGATATTATATATGTTCAATTGTAGATAGATAAAATCACAATATCAATTTTATGATGTTGTGCGACGTGAGATATCATGGGAAAAAACACTTTGGCAGCCTGCACAGCAAACCCCTGAAAATCTACCTACACTCTGCTGATGAAGGACAATAATCCTGAAACACCGGTGTCCAGAGTTGGCCTGCAACTTTGCATTTATACTTCGGAACTTTTGAAAAGCACACTCGCTTACAAGAAACTGCATTTACCGTGATGCTCCTGGGGTCACCCGCTGGTTGGTGGAGTGGTGTGCGACCTATCGAACCCTACTTAAATAAGGCTCCTTCGAGCCTTTGAGCTGACGAGCTCAGGTTACGCACCACGCGCCCTGTGAGGTACTGAACCTGATGACACTTTGGCAGCCTGCACAGCAAACCCCTGAAAATCTACCTACACTCTGCTGATGAAGGACAATAATCCTGAAACACCGGTGTCCAGAGTTGGCCTGCAACTTTGCATTTATACTTCTGAACTTTTGAAAAGCGCACTCGCTTACAAGAAACTGCATTTACCGTGATGCTCCTGGGGTCACCCGCTGGTTGGTGGAGTGGTGTGCGACCTATCGAACCCTATGGGAAAAAAATCAATTCAAATAGACTTCATGACTACATATAAGAAGTAATTTAATTTGTTAAAACTAAAGCGAATAATAAATTGTTGAAATTATTGCTCTAACTGAGATCGATTGGTTGGAGTCTTTCTTTTGTATTTATGAACAACATGGCACTATTTAAATGCTCATTGACGGTGTTGCAGGCATGAGAACAAGGTCAATGTTTTAGCCGAAACGGGGCATGGCAAATTATACTGCAAATAAATCAGTTTTCAAAAGAAGCTGGTGTCTGCTCCTGGTCTGTGAGCATTTGTTTGTGAAATATGCTCCCCTTACACCTGTGGCGCAAAGATGCCTGTAGCCCTCACTGGTGCTCAATGCTAGGGGTGGGCGGTAAACTTCGATCCACCGGCGTAATTCGCAGAGTATTGCCACTCAGCGTAGAGTTCAGCAAAATCTTCACCAACTGCCTCTTGGCAGAGTTTTTCCCATGTGTGGCATGCCACTGTTAATTTGACCAGCAAAACAATACGATTGCTAGACCGTCTCCCGGTGAAATTTCTCAACGGGGCAGTCTCAGCAGGTGACTACCGCTTGAATTGAGAAAGCTGCAGCTCGAGTAGAAAATCTACTCAACCGGCAGAAAGAAGCAGCGCCCTCTGATGGCGTGATGCTGTTCAGGCTGATTTTACAGCGTGGGACAAGCTCCAGAAGCTGTAAAATCAGTGCGAGCAGTGCTGTGGACCATAATTCTGCCACTCGCGGAACTCTTTGGAATTTTTGGGTTACTCCACGGAATTTGATGGAGTAAAACTCAGTGAATTCCTCCCACCCCTACTCAATTTACCAAGCCCTGTGGTTATGTTGCTTGCACTCCTGCACATGAAGGAATCCCCAGATTTTATTTCATGTTAGTGCTTAGTGTGGGTAGCGGCGAATCAGGTCAGGACTACATGACTGCTTTTTAACAAACCATAATTCTTTTTTAAATCAAGCCTGTTTTCTTTCAAAGAAATAGCATTTTATTTAAAAAACAAAAGTTGACTTTTTTGTTTGTTTAAGAGTTGGCAGTGGTTTCTTTTACAAAGGGGACCCCTTCCCTTTTGTGAATGCATTACAACCGCCTTTGAGCAAGTCTCTGATAGTCTTTGCTTCTTGTCATCAACACACTCAACAACCATGCTTGTTCACTGAAATCCCACTGTGACTTTAATGCTACCAAAAGCGTGGCTTTGTGATCTGGAGGGACACACCATTTGCACCCTCTTTATTACAATAAGACTAGCGTCCGCTCTGTGGGTGGTAGACGACTGTCAGCTATGGGTCCCACCGTGACCAGCAGTCATCCCTTAGACTCCAGATAGAAGCTGTGAACCCTCTGTGTAAGTACAGAGAGTAGCATCTCTCCCCCCCCAGACCTGCTGTGCATCAAATCCTTCAGGAACCCTGTATAACGGAACTCCATATTCCAGGGTTCCATGTAGGCCTGGGTGGTGAACTTCGCTCCATTCGCAGAGTTTGCAGAGTTTTCTGCACGCCGCACTCCGCAGAGCTCATGGAGTGCAGAAAACTCCTCTTTGCGATGTGCAGCTGAGCTTTCCCCCGATCACAATTGCAAACGGATACCGTTCGCGAGTGCGAGCTTCCGCTTGGGTAGAATTTCTACCCGAGCGGCAGGAATACCAGCACAAACTGCAGTTCGCACTGCACTCCACCACTCACAGAAGTTTGCTGAGTTTTTTGTAACTTTGCGGAGTTCCGCATAGAAAAACTCTGTGAACTACACCCAGGCCTGGTTCTGTGTGTAACATATTCAGCAAGCAGCTGTAAGGAGTCCACCCATAGGGGTCCTTCCCTCCACGTACCAACCCCAAGTTTGATGGCAGTGCTCTATGCATAGATGTTTTTGACTTGACAGCTGTAAAGTCATGACTGCATTCACTGAGGACCAGAGGGGGGCAACCCGGCTCTGGGAATCAATTCAAATCCCTGCCACTAATGGGCCATTGAAGTAAGGAGACCACATCTCCCACAGGAACCCACTCAACAGCCCTGTTCACCTGCAGCGCAGCTCATAGACCCAACCACCAGTGAATCTGTAGGTTTTTGACCCAGGCACCCAAGAATGCCCCCCCCCCCCTCTTCTGGATCCATCACAACCACACACTGGACCAGTACATGCATTCTGCATTTACATCAGGATCTTACAGAGTAGTAGCAAGTATTCCACTGGTCTTGAATACTAGAGACTCTCAGATATTCCTTGAGAGACTGCCCCAGGGCAGCTGTTGAACGTTTTACCAACACTCCACAATCTGAGGGCAACACCCTGCCCCATGGTCTCAACAACACATCAGGAGGTGCAGATGAATGCATCCTCGCCCTCTCTGTCTACATCAGCTGCCAAAAGATAACAATGGGGGGAGGTAGAGTATAGAGATAGGATTCTCACTCCACGGGCACTGGTAATTAAACAAGAAGAATCCTACTCAGAGTGCACACCTCAGGGATGGGGGACACTCAGTGTTGTGAAAAATACCCCTCACACACCAACAGGCCCCTTGGTGTCATGCTTCATCATTGGGGTCTTCGCATCCCGCTAGAGGGATGTGGCGTGCTACGACCAGCGACTACGCGGGAGCACTGTAGAGGTTGACTATGTGTGGTGTGTGTTAGGTGCAAGTGATGGGGTATTGAAAAATGTGAGTGAAGGGTGTGGTGAGGATTAAAAAGTACCTGGCTAGTGGGTTCTGTGAAAAAACTTTATTCGAGACCCCTAGCTGGTGCTATTAAAAAGAAGTGCAAAGTGAGGTCAGTTGTCTTTATTATGGACACTACCTCTGGTGTGCGTCGACATGTTTCGGAACTCGGTGTTCCTTCTTCAGGACGGGGGCACAACTTCCCAACCCTACTCACATGTTTTTAAGAAAAAATGTATTTCTCTTAAATTAGAAAAAAGTGAATTTATTTACAGTGAAAAAAGGCTACTATGTGCATACAGCGGTTTCTTTGGGATCATGCAGTTGCATGTCCTAAAAAGAAAAAGAAAAGACAAGTCAGTTTGGTTTCCACAAGGGATTGGCTCAGACAGGTGCAGTCACCTGGAGCCCCAAACGGTTAAATAAACCTGTAAAAAGAAAAGACACACATAACACATAACATAGATGACACACTGCTAGTTTGTAATGGTTCTGAAAATCATACTCATAGTGACTGTTGTGTCCTGCCTCATGAGCATATCCAGAACACCAGGGTAGGTAGGTGGATTCTTAATCTGTGTGGGTAAAGAGTTGGTTTCAGTATTTTTACTCACTGTCTGGGTTCGTGCCAGGTAGGTCTCTAAAGGATTGTCTGTTAAATACTCACAAAATCCGCCTGAGTCGGCCTCCTTCTACCACCCTACGCTGCTCCGCTGGTAATGCTGAGCGTTCAGGGCTTTGGTATATAAGGGCCTTGAGGTGCTCATTGATTCGTTGATTGACGGATGTGGTGTACAGACCAAATAAGGAACATCCGCCTCCGCGCCTATCATAATCATGGACCTGTTTACAGAGTACCATGTGTCGTTCTGAGCATGTTAAATCCGGTAGTGACTGTTGAGCCAATGAGGCGCATGCGTGTCTATCATAGACACTGACGTCAGTCGCTACTTCTGGGCGCATGGGTAGATGGTGTAGTCTATGAGATGTGCGTTTTGGTTTTGTTACACTACTCCCATACTAAGTGCTAAAGGTATATTACTGCGATGAGGCACCTGGGACAGCGTATGGGATGGATCAGTGAGTATTTAACATAGGTTTGTTAAAAAAAGAGAGAGATATTTCACAGGCACAGCCCTTACGATTACTGATTGCTAAGAACCCTTGTTTCTCTGAATACAGTCACAGCCATAAGTTTCAGATCCTTCTAGATTTTAGGTTTTACCCGGACATATGGCCCCATGGGGTATCATCATTGAGGCCTTCAATGTGGGTGCCCAAACGAAAAACCCATCGTTGTTCTTTTTGAAAGAGGCCGGTTTCTGATTGCATACGTTCAATTACGGTCCAATGCAGATCATTGACACAATGTTGTTGTTCCAAGAAGTGAGAAGCCATCTTTGTGGTTGTTTTTTTGCAGCGTATGTTGCTTTTATGTTCTCTTATTCTCACTTTCACAGGTCGGGAGGTCATGCCTATGTACTCTAGGCCACATGGGCATGTTATCATGTAGACAACATTTTTTGTGTTACAGTTAGAAAATTGTCGTTGTTCCCATGATGTACCATTCCGTAAATTTATGACCTTGCTTTTATGAGTCAGGTGGCAACTACTGCAGTCTCCACGGGGGAAATGTCCTTGGACTCCAATGGTGGTCTGTCTGCCAGTTGGATTTTGACGAGGTCTTGTATCTACCAGTATGTCCTTGATGTTTCTGCCCCTGCGATGTGCATACATTGGTTTTTCGAAATCCAATTGGCCACAGTTCAGTATCCTCCAGTGTTTGTTGATCACTTTTGATACTTCATTGGACATGGTTGTGTAGGTCGTGACACATATTGGTCTTTTGATCACTTCCTTGTCTTGTGAATTGTCTTCAAGGAGTGCGTCCCTGTGATTGTTCCTGGCCCTTTTCATTGCCCTGTCAATGGTTCTGACAGGGTATTGTCTCTGTATTAACTTTGTTTTGAGATCTTTGGCCTGTTTGTTGAATTGGTTCAATTCCGTGCAGTTTCTTCTGAGGCGCAAGAATTGTCCATACGGTAGGTTCTCCCTGAGGTGTCTGGGGTGGAAACTGTCGTACCGTAATAAGCAGTTCCTGGAGGTGGGTTTGAAGTGGGTTTTGCTCTTCAGCCTGCCATCCTCCGTGTATATGCTTAGATCCAGGAAGATCATTGATGTGCTGGATATGGTGCTTGTGAATTTCAGATATCTATTCTGATTGTTCAGCCATGTCACAAAATTGGAAGCACTCTCCAAATCGCCATCCCAAATGATGAAAATGTTGTCTATATACCTTTTCCAGGTATTGATCTGGGAGTGATATGGGTTGTCTGTATTTAGGATTCTGTTTTGTTCCAGGTGATATACATACAGACCAGCCAGACTCGGAGCAAATGTACTACCCATGCTTGTTCCATGGGTCTGTAAATATAAGGTCTGGTCGTATTGGAAGAAATTTTCTTGTAAGGCCATGGAGATGCATTCTAGGACCAGATTTCTCGGAGTTTGGTATTTCCATCTACTGCTGAAGAGTACTTCCTCTATGATTTGTAATGTCTCATCATGAGGGAGACTGGTGTATAAGCTCTCTACATCGAGGCTTAGTAGGAACTGTTTTGATGGATCAAATTCCTTTTCTTCAAGTAGTTGTAAGACTGCCTTGGTGTCTTTCAAATAAGTGCTGGTGGATTGTACCAAAGGACGGAGAAATGCATCTGCAAATTTTGACAGGGGCTCCAGGATGGACCCGATCCCGGAGACAATAGGTCTCCCTGGTGGATTGTTGATGTTCTTGTGGATTTTGGGGATGCAATAAAAGTACGGTATTCGCGGTGATGGTTGTTGTAAGAACTCAGCCTCTTTTTTACTTAACCAATCGTGGGCTAGGCCTTCCTCCACCATGCCCCCAATCCTGATGCGTAGTCTTTCGGTTGGGTCATCGTGCAGAATTTTGTAGTTACGTTCATCGGATAGTAAACGTTTGCACTCCGTATCGTAGGCCTCAAGGGTTTGTAGTACGATGGCACCCCTTTGTCCGCTGGTTTGATAACTAGTTCGCTATTGTTTGTTAATTCCCTCAGGGCTTGTTGTTCATCACCACTGGTGTTGTGGAAGGTGTTCCTTTCTTTCATGTTGAGTTGGTTGACCTCAGTGATGATCGCTTTTTCGAAAGTTAGAATTTCTACTGGTATTGTAGAGTCCGGTGGGGTGAAGGTTGATTTTAATTTCAAACCAGTATCTGTTTTGTCCTCCGGCGGTGGCTTGTCTTTAAAGAAAGCTTGTAGCTTCAGTTTCCGAAAAAACTCTTGCAATTCCATGTTGAGTCTGAATATGTCTGGTTTTTGAGTCGGTACAAACCCCAGTCCTTTGTTCAATATATTTTCCTGTGTTGTTGTTAGTGTCAACGGTGTGAGATTGACTATTAGGTCCCTCTCTTGCTTGTCGATGGCTGGTTGGGGAGGGATCCGGTCATGCTCCTGGTTGTCCGGGCGTTGGGCTGGTCCTGATCCTGCAAAGCCACGGTGTTGCCTTTTCGGTTTCTTCCTCGTGTGGTCTGGCGTGTGCCTAAAAAAGGCTGTTGTTGGCCTCCATAGGGCTGTTGTTGACCATAGTAACCCTCGTTATATTCCTGGTTCCATTGTGGGTAACTCAGTGCTCCTGGCGGTGGCCCAAATTGAAAAGGGTTGAATTGTGGAGGGCCTAAGTATTGCGGATATTGGGTTTGCGGTTGGTAACCCCTCCATCCCCTTTGTCTGGGGAATTGTTGTCTCCGTTGTCTCCAACCTCCTTGGCATTTTCTGGATCCTCTATTACTGCTTGAGTTCGATCCTGAGGAGCCGTTGTCTGAGACGTCGCTATCCGCATCACTGTAGGTACTTCTGGAGACATAATCCGCTTTTGTATACGGATATGCGTTTTCAGGAGTAAATTTTGCTACATCCTTGGCCAGTTTGTTCATTTTGCTCTGTTTCAAGGTAAACTCGAAGTCTGTCATCTGCTGGTTCAATTCGTCCAGTCTGGTTTTCAACTCTTCTGGAGAAATGTACGTGTTGAGCTGGACCTCTATTTTGTTAATTTCAATTTTGAGTTCCTGAGTTATTCTAGCGGCAGTTTTTACTATTAATACCAGCCAGTCTCTTGAGCAGTGCCAGGATATCAATGACCACTCCTTTTTAAAAATCAAGTCATTTTGAAAAATCAGTGGTTCGTTTTTAACAATTAGACCTGGTGGTGCCATTTTATTGCGAAGGTACTCGGTCATGAACAAACCGTGAAGGGCTGCTTTTATCTGGCTGCGTCTTAAATTGAGCAACTCATTCCAATCATTGGTATTTGGACCAGTTTCCTGGTTGCTTAAGCCTTCAAAAAGGTTGGCGTCTTATAGAATTTTGTCGATTTCGTCCTCTGCAAAGGTGAGGCCGTGTTCGTCTTCCATTTTGAATAGACCGCTGGCTTCGTATAACTATGGTGTGTGTCTCTATGTGTGTGTGAGATGTGGTCGGAGACAACGACTCCCGCAGCTCTGCGCTGCCTAGAACAAAAGATAACAATGGGGGGAGGTAGAGTATAGAGATAGGATTCTCACTCCACGGGCACTGGTAATTAAACAAGAAGAATCCTACTCAGAGTGCACACCTCAGGGATGGGGGACACTCAGTGTTGTGAAAAATACCCCTCACACACCAACAGGCCCCTTGGTGTCATGCTTCATCATTGGGGTCTTCGCATCCCGCTAGAGGGATGTGGCGTGCTACAACCAGCGACTACGCGGGAGCACTGTAGAGGTTGACTATGTGTGGTGTGTGTTAGGTGCAAGTGATGGGGTATTGAAAAATGTGAGTGAATGGTGTGGTGAGGATTAAAAAGTACCTGGCTAGTGGGTTCTGTGAAAAAACTTTATTCGAGACCCCTAGCTGGTGCTATTAAAAAGAAGTGCAAAGTGAGGTCAGTTGTCTTTATTATGGACACTACCTCGGGTGTGCGTCGACATGTTTCGGAACTCGGTGTTCCTTCTTCAGGACGGGGGCACAACTTCCCAACCCTACTCACGTGTTTTTAAGAAAAAATGTATTTATCCTAAATTAGAAAAAAGTGAATTTATTTACAGTGAAAAAAAGGCTACTATGTGCCTACAGGGGTTTCTTTGGGATCATGTAGTTGCATGTCCTAAAAAGAAAAAGAAAAGACAAGTCAGTTTGGTTTCCACAAGGGATTGGCTCAGACAGGTGCAGTCACCTGGAGCCCCAAACGGTTAAATAAACCTGTAAAAAGAAAAGACACACATAACACATAACATAGATGACACACTGCTAGTTTGTAATGGTTCTGAAAATCATACTCATAGTGACTGTTGTGTCCTGCCTCATGAGCATATCCAGAACGCCAGGGTAGGTAGGTGGATTCTTAATCTGTGTGGATAAAGAGTTGGTTTCAGTATTTTTACTCACTGTCTGGGTTCGTGCCAGGTAGGTCTCTAAAGGATTGTCTGTTAAATACTCACAAAATCCGCCTGAGTCGGCCTCCTTCTACCACCCTACGCTGCTCCGCTGGTAATGCTGAGCGTTCAGGGCTTTGGTATATAAGGGCCTCGAGGTGCTCATTGATTCGTTGATTGACGGATGTGGTGTACAGACCAAATAAGGAACATCCGCCTCCGCGCCTATCATAATCATGGACCTGTTTACAGAGTACCATGTGTCGTTCTGAGCATGTTAAATCCGGTAGTGACTGTTGAGCCAATGAGGCGCATGCGTGTCTATCATAGACACTGACGTCAGTCGCTACTTCTGGGCGCATGGGTAGATGGTGTAGTCTATGAGATGTGTGTTTTGGTTTTGTTACACTACTCCCATACTAAGTGCTAAAGGTATATTACTGCGATGAGGCACCTGGGACAACGTATGGGATGGATCAGTGAGTATTTAACATAGGTTGGTTAATGTGGGTGCCCAAACGAAAAGCCCATTGTTGTTCTTTTTGAAAGAGGCCGGTTTCTGATTGCATACGTTCAATTACGGTCCAATGCAGATCATTGACACAATGTTGTTGTTCCAAGAAGTGAGAAGCCATCTTTGTGGTCAATACCCCATCACTTGCACCTAACACACACCACACAAAGTCAACCTCTACAGTGCTCCCGCGTAGTCGCTGGTCGTAGCACGCCACATCCCTCTAGCGGGATGCGAAGACCCCAATGATGAAGCATGACACCAAGGGGCCTGTTGGTGTGTGAGGGGTATTTTTCACAACACTGAGTGTCCCCCATCCCTGAGGTGTGCACTCTGAGTAGGATTCTTCTTGTTTAATTACCAGTGCCCGTGGAGTGAGAATCCTATCTCTATACTCTACCTCCCCCCGTTGTTATCTTTTGTTCTAGGCAGCGCAGAGCTGCGGGAGTCTTTGTCTCCGACCACATCTCACACACACATAGAGACACACACCATAGTTATAAGAAGCCAGCGGTCTATTCAAAATGGAAGACGAACACGGCCTCACCTTTGCAGAGGACGAAATCGACAAAATTCTATCAGACGCCAACCTTTTTGAAGGCTTAAGCAACCAGGAAACTAGTCCAAATACCAATGATTGGAATGAGTTGCTCAATTTAAGACGCAGCCAGATAAAAGCAGCCCTTCACGGTTTGTTCATGACCGAGTACCTTCGCAATAAAATGGCACCACCAGGTCTAATTGTTAAAAACGAACCACTGATTTTTCAAAATGACTTGATTTTTAAAAAGGAGTGGTCATTGATATCCTGGCACTGCTCAAGAGACTGGCTGGTATTAATAGTAAAAACTGCCGCTAGAATAACTCAGGAACTCAAAATTGAAATTAACAACATAGAGGTCCAGCTCAACACGTACATTTCTCCAGAAGAGTTGAAAACCAGACTGGACGAATTGAACCAGCAGATGACAGACTTCGAGTTTACCTTGAAACAGAGCAAAACGAACAAACTGGCCAAGGATGTAGCAAAATTTACTCCTGAAAACGCATATCCATATACAAAAGCGGATTATGTCTCCAGAAGTACCTACAGTGATGCGGATAGCGACGTCTCAGACAACGGCTCCTCAGGATCGAACTCAAGCAGTAATAGAGGATCCAGACAACGCAGAGGAGGTTGGAGACAACGGAGACAACAATTCCCCAGACAAAGGGGATGGAGGGGTTACCAACCGCAAACCCAATATCCGCAATACTTAGGCCCTCCACAATTCAACCCTTTTCAATTTGGGCCACCACCAGGAGCACTGAGTTACCCACAATGGAACCAGGAATATAACGAGGGTTACTATGGTCAACAACAGCCCTGTGGAGGCCAACAACAGCCTTTTTTAGGCACACGCCAGACCACACGAGGAAGAAACCGGAAAGGCAACACCGTGGCTTGGCAGGATCAGGACCAGCCCAACGCCCGGACAACCAGGAGCATGACCGGATCCCTCCCCAACCAGCCATCGACAAGCAAGAGAGGGACCAAATAGTCAATCTCACACCGTTGACACTAACAACAACACAGGAAAATATATTGAACAAAGGACTGGGGTTTGTACCGACTCAAAAACCAGACATATTCAGACTTAACATGGAATTGCAAGAGTTTTTTCGGAAACTGAAGCTACAAGCTTTCTTTAAAGACAAGCTACCGCCGGAGGACAAAACAGATACTGGTTTGAAATTAAAATCAACCTTCACCCCACCGGACTCTACAATACCAGTAGAAATTCTAACTTTCGAAAAAGCGGTCATCACTGAGGTCAACCAACTCAACATGAAAGAAAGGAACACCTTCCACGACACCAGTGGTGATGAACAACAAGCCCTGAGGGAATTAACAAACAATAGCAAACTAGTTATCAAACCAGCGGACAAGGGGGGTGCCATCGTACTACAAACCCTTGAGGCCTACGATACGGAGTGCAAACGTTTACTATCCGATGAACTTAACTACAAAATTCTGCACGATGACCCAACCGAAAGACTACGCATCAGGATTGGGGGCATGGTGGAGGAAGGCCTAGCCCACGACTGGTTAAGTAAAAAAGAGGCTGAGTTCTTACAACAACCATCACCGCGAATACCGTACTTTTATTGCAGCCCCAAAATCCACAAGAACATCAACAATCCACCAGGGAGACCTATCGTCTCCGGGATCGGGTCCATCCTGGAGCCCCTGTCAAAATTTGCGGATGCATTTCTCCGTCCTTTGGTACAATCCACCAGCACTTATTTGAAAGACACCAAGGCAGTCTTACAACTACTTGAAGAAAAGGAATTTGATCCATCAAAACAGTTCCTACTAAGCCTCGATGTAGAGAGCTTATACACCAGTCTCCCTCATGATGAGACATTACAAATCATAGAGGAAGTACTCTTCAGCAGTAGATGGAAATACCAAACTCCGAGAAATCTGGTCCTAGAATGCATCTCCATGGCCTTACAAGAAAATTTCTTCCAATACGGCCAGACCTTATATTTACAGACCCATGGAACAAGCATGGGTAGTACATTTGCTCCGAGTCTGGCTGGTCTGTATGTATATCACCTGGAACAAAACAGAATCCTAAATACAGACAACCCATATCACTCCCAGATCAATACCTGGAAAAGGTATATAGACAACATTTTCATCATTTGGGATGGCGATTTGGAGAGTGCTTCCAATTTTGTGACATGGCTGAACAATCAGAATAGATATCTGAAATTCACAAGCACCATATCCAGCACATCAATGATCTTCCTGGATCTAAGCATATACACGGAGGATGGCAGGCTGAAGAGCAAAACCCACTTCAAACCCACCTCCAGGAACTGCTTATTACGGTACGACAGTTTCCACCCCAGATACCTCAGGGAGAACCTACCGTATGGACAATTCTTGCGCCTCAGAAGAAACTGCACGGAATTGAACCAATTCAACAAACAGGCCAAAGATCTCAAAACAAAGTTAATACAGAGACAATACCCTGTCAGAACCATTGACAGGGCAATGAAAAGGGCCAGGAACAATCACAGGGACGCACTCCTTGAAGACAATCCACAAGACAAGGAAGTGATCAAAAGACCAATATGTGTCACGACCTACACAACCATGTCCAATGAAGTATCAAAAGTGATCAACAAACACTGGAGGATACTGAACTGTGGCCAATTGGATTTCGAAAAACCAATGTATGCACATCGCAGGGGCAGAAACATCAAGGACATACTGGTACATACAAGACCTCGTCAAAATCCAACTGGCAGACAGACCACCATTGGAGTCCAAGGACATTTCCCCTGTGGAGACTGCAGTAGTTGCCACCTGACTCATAAAAGCAAGGTCATAAATTTCCAGAATGGTACATCATGGGAACAACGACAATTTTCTAACTGTAACACAAAAAATGTTGTCTACATGATAACATGCCCATGTGGCCTAGAGTACATAGGCATGACCTCCCGACCTGTGAAAGTGAGAATAGGAGAACATAACAGCAACATACGCTGCAAAAAAACAACCACAAAGATGGCTCCTCACTTCTTGGAACAACAACATTGTGTCAATGATCTGCATTGGACCGTAATTGAACGTATGCAATCAGAAACCGGCCTCTTTCAAAAAGAACAACGATGGGTTTTTCGTTTGGGCACCCACATTGAAGGCCTCAATGATGATATCCCATGGGGCCATTTGTCCGGGTAAAACCTAAAATCTAGAAGGATCTGCAACTTATGGCTGTGACTGTATTCAGAAAAACAAGGGTTCTTAGCAATCAGTAACCGTAAGGGCTGTGCCTGTGAAATATCTCTCTCTTTTTTTAACAAACCTATGTTAAATACTCACTGATCCATCCCATACGCTGTCCCAGGTGCCTCATCGCAGTAATATACCTTTAGCACTTAGTATGGGAGTAGTGTAACAAAACCAAAACGCACATCTCATAGACTACACCATCTACCCATGCGCCCAGAAGTAGCGACTGACGTCAGTGTCTATGATAGACACGCATGCGCCTCATTGGCTCAACAGTCACTACCGGATTTAACATGCTCAGAACGACACATGGTACTCTGTAAACAGGTCCATGATTATGATAGGCGCGGAGGCGGATGTTCCTTTTTTGGTCTGTACACCACATCCGTCAATCAACGTATCAATGAGCACCTCGAGGCCCTTATATACCAAAGCCCTGAACGCTCAGCATTACCAGCGGAGCAGCGTAGGGTGGTAGAAGGAGGCCGACTCAGGCGGATTTTGTGAGTATTTAACAGACAATCCTTTAGAGACCTACCTGGCACAAACCCAGACAGTGAGTAAAAATACTGAAACCAACTCTTTACCCACACAGATTAAGAATCCACCTACCTACCCTGGCGTTCTGGATATGCTCATGAGGCAGGACACAACAGTCACTATGGTTATGATTTTCAGAACCATTACAAACTAGCAGTGTGTCATCTATGTTATGTGTTATGTGTGTCTTTTCTTTTTACAGGTTTATTTAACCGTTTGGGGCTCCAGGTGACTGCACCTGTCTGAGCCAATCCCTTGTGGAAACCAAACTGACTTGTCTTTTCTTTTTCTTTTTAGGACATGCAACTGCATGATCCCAAAGAAACCGCTGTAGGCACATAGTAGCCTTTTTTTCACTGTAAATAAATTCACTTTTTTCTAATTTAAGAGAAATAAATTTTTTCTTAAAAACACGTGAGTAGGGTAGGGAAGTTGTGCACCCGTCCTGAAGAAGGAACACCGAGTTCCGAAACATGTCGACGCACACCAGAGGTAGTGTCCATAATAAAGACAACTGACCTCACTTTGCACTTCTTTTTAATAGCACCAGCTAGGGGTCTCGAATAAAGTTTTTTCACAGAACCCACTAGCCAGGTACTTTTTAATCCTCACCACACCATTCACTCACATTTTTCAATACCCCATCACTTGCACCTAACACACACCACACATAGTCAACCTCTACAGTGCTCCCGCGTAGTCGCTGGTCGTAGCACGCCGCATCCCTCTAGCGGGATGCGAAGACCCCAATGATGAAGCATGACACCAAGGGGCCTGTTGGTGTGTGAGGGGTATTTTTCACAACACTGAGTGTCCCCCATCCCTGAGGTGTGCACTCTGAGTAGCATACATCAGCTGCCAAACAGAACACAAGGCTCCTGCAATCAATCTGCAGTCCTCAGGTCCCCGTCCCTGACCCAGGCAAAAACTGCTCAGCAGCACCCAGGGTCCTGTCATCTGGCATCAGCAGCCAGAACTCTGTAGCCCAATGTCACAGATGTGCATCGGCTTCCATGTAACACCCATGGCTCTTGCAATGTGGTAGCAACACCCAGGACACCTCACAAAAGCACCCAGGCTCTGCCCTGGCTGCCATGAAGTACCCAGTGCAGCACTCATCTTCAAGTCACTGCACCCCGGGTGCAAGTGAAGACACCAGCCACACCCCACCCTGCGTCTCCTCTGCATGGAATGCTGTATTGATGGTTGATATAAGCACTGACTGCACTTCATTTCAAGTAGGTTTGTTCCGATCCTACCTCAGAAACACCTGTTTGTCGCTGCCAAACGCCGCATGTAATGTGTGACACCTTCAGCCAGGCCATGATTTTTAGCCAACATCACTTGGTTTTCGGGCCCATGCTTATAACATTTTAAGGTGGTGCTCGAGGGCCATATTATGGAAGTCTTGCATGTAGATTGTTTTAAGTTGTCAGCTGACAGGGATCCGTGTGAAACCTGTGCATGTCCAGTGCAATGGAAGCTGCTGTACCTGCAGGGTGGGGCGCAAACAATGACCTTCTGCTTTCTGTGATGTGCTTGTTCTGTAAAGAGGTTATGCACCAATCACGATAACTGCTCTCCTGCCAGCCAGGCTCTCACCTGGAATCCGTTGTCAATCATTGCCTGTGGGTAGGACATGAGGTCAAATGTCAAGTTCAGTTCCGCCTTTGATACTGTTTCCTGTCAGTTGGTACACAGAGGAACTCAGACTGATGAAACGCCACTGCAAACAACTGGAACATAAATGGAGAATGAGCCAGGACACTGCAGACAGGAGCCGACAGGAGCACATTTATTCAAATCCGGAAGACCAAATGTGCCACTCTGGTAGACCGCATTGATGCTACCACCGATAGCAGCAAAGGAATCTTTGCCATTTTAAAAGATTTCTCTTGAGCATCACTAGCCTCCAACTCAATCACCAGCATGCAGGACCTCTGCAAAAATCTCTCTCAATTCTTCAGCAACAAAATCACCACCATTTACAGCAATTCAGCCCACAACCAAACCCAACACACCTGAGGTTCCGTGACGATTTGAACCCGTGTTTTCAACATTGTCGTAAATACATAATTTTGGTATCAGTGAACCGCAAATGATCCATTTAGCATGTCCTGCTGTTTTCGCTATGCTACGAGCAAGAGCACTCCTGTTATGAACACATTTCTGATCTACCCATGCATCCATCTTAGATTAGGGCAGCCATTTTATGTTTCTTGCCCTCACATAGTCAATGGACACGCAGTGACCTCTTTCACTTAAGGACACGTAAGCTTTAGCCGGAGATTCACCTTGCTAGTGACACGTGCACCTTAGGACAGAACACGCCGTGGCTGCATGACTCGACAGAAACTGCCTCCTCTGCCTGAGGCCACTCCTGCTATACTGGTTCTTGTGTTCGTTGACCTGATCATGATTAGGCGGCCGAAGCTGGTAGCCTTGCCCATTTACGACCCACAAACATCTCTTATCCTGCTTTTCTATCTTCTACACCTGGCTCTGCTCTTTTCCTTCTGGGCCTTTATTAGGGGGAGGTAACGAAATTTACGATGAGGCGGTCCGGCTCTTGAATGAAAAGTTGACATGGGATTATGATGGAATAGTGGGAACCCCTCGTTCGTAATGTTTTGACATCAGATATTGTTGACGATTCCTGTGCAACGCCAAATATTTATTGTTTAGGACACAAAAGTTTAGAAATGTACTAACATGTAAAGAATTTGCCCCAAGCCTAAAATTTAATATATAAGGAGCAACCCACTTTGTACAAATTGAACAGGCTCCTAGATACTGCCTGTGTGTAGTTTCTGTGACTTCTGTGTCCCTGCAGTAATAAACCTTTGGTCTTTGACGCCACCATCGAGAAGCCCGTGTTTCTGTTTATTTGTGCACCGAGACAGGTAGAACTCCGGGGTCTTCGGGTGTTATCCCTGACACCTCTGGACGGAACCAAAAAGTCCAGAACTCCAATTGGCGCCCAATGTGGGGCGACGTCATTTGGTACCGGTCCAAAAGCCTGAAGAGTTCGAGAAGCTTCGTGTGAAGATTCCTGAGGGAGGCGCCCCACTTCATCGATCCCGGCATATCGCAAAAGTGGCCCGACGTTCTCTTCCACGAGGGTTCCCGTTCGGACGGCTGCAGTGGTCCGTTGCCTTGACCGTCGCCCTGTCTTGGACCCGAGGTGCAGTCCTTAGTACGGCGAGACGTGACGGGTTTCTCCTTGGTGACGTCTTCAGTGCCTCAGTTAAGTATTTAGTGGTTGCTAGTTGGTTACTTCGTAAGGGTTGCTCCTGTTTGGATAATCCTTTTAGTTCTTGGTTTTGGTTTGGTTTCGTAAGATTATCACTGGTTGTTCTAGTTACGATAATCTTTTGGTTTAGTTTGGGTATCGATACATTTGTTCGCTTTGGTAGGCCTAAGTTCTTGGTTCGAGTGCGCACCTTTTTGTTTGTGTTTTGTCCGTTCTGTGTTCCGGATTATAAAATAGTAAGTTGGAAAAATTGTATGTTGTCGTGTTTTGGTTGCAACAGTGATTCCCAGTTGGAGGACTCATGTCTGGTTCCTCCGATTGGAACTCCTCTTTATGATCTGTATTGTAAGCTTGGTGTGGGTCCTATATCTTATAATGAGGTGTGGATCCGATATACAGAAAAAGACGGTGTCCTTAGTTGGCCACTGCATGGTAGTTTTGAACCCGAAGTTCTTGATAATTTGGAAATGAAATTGTTTAAGAAGAAAGCCCGGCCGGCAATGTTTGATTCTTTCCGTTATTGGCGTAAAGAATCTAAACAGAGAGAAATTAAGAAATTGAAGAAAGAACAGAAAGAGCAAGAGTTGACTTTAGAACAGTCTGCTAAGCAGCTGCAACTCAACGAGTCTGAGAAAGCAATGGAGGTGGCCAGTAGAGAGCGTAATTTAGCGATAGACAAGTGTTATCCTGCCTTGCCATCGAGTACAGCTAAGATAGTAGAGGACCCCGAAAACGATCCTCTGTTGTCTTACTTGTTAAGGTCACCCCCACCGCATGCACAGGGTGCTACGGCTCCACCTTTACCGAATGTTCAATTACCGGTTGCTGGACAGCCTGGTATTCCTGCTCCTGCTCCCCTGAATCAAGCTCCTGTACCTCCTGTGGTCAATGTTAATGTTCCTTTGGCACCCCCTCTTCCAGGGTTGCCGGCTCCTTTACCTATACCTGCATCTCTTACACCTGTTGTGTCACAAGCTACTTTACCTGCTACTCCTACTGTTCCTGTTTTATCTGTTCCAACTGCTACTTTACTTACGGCTTCTGCTAGCATTACGACTCCGCTTTCTGTTCGACGGAGAATCACTGATTCTGTCTCTAATATTCTATCTCCCTTCTATAAAACTTTAATTAAGACTCCTGCCTCTGACTCTGTACAGAGACGTAGTCAGCTTCCCAGTACTGAAGAACGGGGAATATTAGATTCCACAGCTCTTAGATGGGTTTCGAAAAGTGGAAGATATAGTACTAGAGATGTATTAGATACATTTATGCAATGGAATGAACCGACACAGCGATATGCGTTCGATGAAATGTGCTCCCTTTTGCGTGAGGAATTGGAAGAAAATGACTCTGAATCAAATCTAGAAGAATTAATTAATGTTCAGAAAGAATTTGCTGCAGGTATGATAGTTGGTCAAAATATAAAGGAAGCGATGGAATTGATTTTAAGTTATAGGAATGATCCATCCCTTCGTTCACCTAGGGAGTTAGAGAAACGTAGCACGAAACAAGGTCGCCAATATCCTATGAGGGAGGTTCCTCCAATTTGGCGTGAAGCTGTGCAAGCTGACGCAGTGAATGGTATTGCTGCCGCTCCGGCGCAATTCCAGAGAGTGTGGATACACATTCCGTGGAAGCGAGCTGAAGTGTTAGCAGTGAAACAGGCCTTGCCTGATCCGCGTAAGAATCCAGCTGGATATTACAAAGAGTTAGCGCAGACAGTTGAAGCTTGTGTGATGAATTTAGCGGACATTGACATGTTATTTGGGAATGTAGTTCCGCAACCGATTTGGGCTAAAATTCGTAAAGAGAATCATCCAGTTGCCCTCGGTGGGGATTGGGCAGCTATAATAGCAGCAGATGGTCAACAAATAGGTGGTTCTAAACCCGAACCTCTAATTGCTGATTTACCAGGTAGAATAATAGATTTAATGAAGACTCTGATGCCAGCATTGCGCGTTAACTGGGATAAGTTGTCCGCATGCGGGCAGAAGAAGGACGAAAGTGTCTCCGACTTTTTCACAAGGTTTGAAGAGACTTTCGTGGATCACAGTGGTCAGGATATGAGCACGGAAGGAGGACAGAGACTATTTGTTGATAAATTTGTACACAATCTGTTACCAGAACTTAGTAATAAACTGAAAGATTCTGAGAGTGCGTGGGCTGTCTCTACAACTGCGCAAATACTTGCAACTGCCCAATACTATGAAAATAGGGATAAAGAGGAGAAGGAAAAGTCAGATAAGAAAACGAAAGATTTAAAAACTAAAGTTCTCTGGCAACAAGCATATCCGCCTCGCACGAATCAAACTAATACACAGCAAGGGCCATATCAGAGGACAGATTATGGTTCTCAGAGACCGCAATATTAGTGGAATCAGTGTGCTTACTGCAAGAAAGAAGGTCATTATAAGAATGAGTGTCCAGTCTTAGCGCAAAATAATGCTGCAGCAGCTCAGAGAGGTCGTGGTGGTTCTATGCAAAATTCTAGAGGTCGAGGACGAGGTGCTATGCCTCCACAGACGAGTGATCGCCCTTCCAATCATTTTGATCAGCGAAATGGACAGTCTGCCCAACAAAATAGATCTCAACGGTATCATGTTGAAGACTACTGTGAAATGAATGAGGAATTTCAGCAAAGTGAGTACTAGGACAGCCATGGACAAAGAGAGGGAGTAGTATCAGTTCCAGTAGACCAGAGTGGGCCTTATGTCGCAGTAGCAACATCAGGTGTAGTCGAACCGTTTCTGTTGGATACTGGTGCAGCAAAAAGTTCTATCATTCATGCGAAACTCCCTGGCGCACCTTTGTCTGGCTTAACAAATGTTTCTGTAGGTTTTTCAGGCGCCCCTGTTTACAACCCCGTATCTGGTCCTTTGTCTATTTCTGTTGGACCCCGGCAATTGAAAGCACCCTTGATTTTGACGACCGGTTGTAATGAAAATCTGCTTGGTTTAGACTTGTTAAAACGCCTGTACGCGACATTGTACTGTTCTCTGGCAGGAGTACAGCTTACATTGGGTAAAAGAATCATCTCTCTGATGTACTTGTCGATGGATGCGCTTCCACCAGAGCTGCGTTCTCTCCCTAATACTCTTTGGGCGACTGGTCCTAATGATGTAGGTCTCTTAAAAATTCCACCATATGTAGTCACTTTGAAAACAAATGTCAAATTTCCACGAATCCCACAATACAAGATCTCTAGTGAAGGTGAATGTGCGCTTTTATTTATTGTGCAAGATTTGATCAAGGAAGGCGTAGTAGAAGAAACAAGAGGAAATGTCTGTAACAGTCCTGTATTGCCAATTTTGAAACAAACTGATCCTTCAAAGCCTCCAGTCTATAGGTTTGTAATCGATCTTAGGGAGGTTAACAAGATTGTGATTCCACAGTTTCCTGTGGTTCCAGACATAACTGCATTGTTAACGTTGATTCCTGCTACAGCCACATGGTTTTCAGGTATCGACTTGAAAAATGCCTTTTTCAGCATTCCGATAGCAGAGGAAAGCAGAGATATTTTCGGCTTCTCTCTAGGAGGTCGAAGCTTCAGGTTTAAACGTGCTCTACAAGGCTATTTTGAGAGTCCGTCCATTTACAGCCAGGCATTAAAAAGTCAGTTAGATTCCTTTGTACTTCCTCCTCGTTCTGCTTTAGTGCAATATGTAGATGATCTTCTAGTGGCTGCCGATGACAAGGAAACTTGCAAAGCAGCTACAATTTCCTTATTGCATCATTTGTCTAGTTTGAATCACAAGGTGTCACCTTCGAAAATGCAATACTGTTGCCAAGAAGTGACCTACCTAGGTCATCTCTTGTCAAAGGAGGGAAGAAAGTTGACCCCAGAGAGAATAAAAGCAATTACGCAGATGAATGTTCCCAGCACACAGAGAGAAGTACGTGCCTTTTTAGGTATTACCTCATACTGTAGGCAATGGATCCCAAATTTTTCTCTTTTGGCAAACCATTGGTGGCCTTGACTGGGAAAAATGTTCCGAGTCCGGTGCCATGGTCTGCCGAATGTCAGCAGAGTTTTTCTGAGTTACGAAATGCATTGTGCTCAGCTCCTGTATTGGGTACACCTGACTACAGTAAGCCATTCACGCTCTATGTTCACGAGAAAGAAGGTTGCGCGTTGAGTGTTCTGACACAGAGATTTGGTGATAAACAACTCCCTTGTGCGTATTTTTCATCAACATTAGATCCGGTAGCTAGAGCGTTGCCTAGTTGTTTGAGAGCTACAGCGGCAGCTGCAGCTGCAGCTTCCATTCGACAATCTGCTGGTTTGGTTATGAACAACATGCTAGTGGTCATGGTTCCACATGCCGTGGATACACTCATGAACGGAACCAAGACGCAACACCTTACCAGTGCTAGATTATCAGGCTACGAGCTGACACTGCTAGCGAGTCATATTCAGATCAAAAGATGCAATGTATTGAATCCAGCAACATTGTTGCCGACTAATCAAGAGTCGAGTGATTCGGAACCACATGATTGTTGTTTCCGAACCGAGGAAGAGACAAAAGGACGAATTGATCTTAAAGACACTCCGTTACCAGATCCAGATGGCACGTTGTATGTTGATGGGACTTGCTTTAAATTGGAGAATGGTGATGTGACTGCTGCTTATGCAGTAACGACTTTGAGTACGATTGTGGAAACTGCAAGAGTGAGTCAGAATTCTGCCCAAGCTGCAGAATTGATCGCCCTAACGAGAGCGTGTGTTTTAGCTAAGGGAAAGAGAGTGAATGTATTCACAGATAGTCAGTACGCGTTCGGCGTGGCCCATAGTTTTGGCCGTTTGTGGAAAGAGAGAGGTTTCATTACGTCCCATGGGACTAAGATTCAACATGGTGTAATGACTGGATTTTCTGAGTAGGTGGGATCAGCCCCCAGGGGCCCCTCCAACCCAGCCAGAACGTACTCACCTTCCCTCCCCAGGACCCCTTTATCCAGGCACCTGGTACCTACCTGAGGATGGGGAACTCGCAATATACAAGCTCATATTATTAAGAACACCACTAAATCTATAGGGATACTAAGAATACTCACTGATTACTAGGGATATCCATACCCTACACCACACTTATTCACATCAGTTGGTCTCGCGGCCACCCTGACCCAGACCGTTCTACCCTAGGGCAGATATGACACACAATCCGGTGTGTCTACACACGGGCCTGCAGAACCCAATGCTCCCTTTTCCAAACTGTTCGCAATCTGGCGAAACTAAGCGCCAGTATCCTCCCTGGCGTTCTCACTTATTCAAGCCACAATCCGGTGGGTATTAGCACTGGTCTCCCACCCAGTGTTGTCACTAACGCCGCATATCAACGACGACCACATTCCTATGAACACCTATACATATATATATATATATTGGGAAGTCTCTTCACTAAGAGTCTGCTACTACAATAATATTAATATCTCAGTTGTCTACTCGGGATGAAACTACAATAATGACTTTGAATATAGTTCCAGATTATATAGTGTACTCCCTGCTCTTGGCATCAAAGGTCCACTCACTCTCTATTTATGTGATCACCACTTACCTGATTGGGATTACTCATCCATTCACATACCTAGTACTCACCTAGGAGGTACATTTACCTTCAGTGAACAAGAATAGGGGCTACACACCAGTTTGTTATAAACTGGGGTTATTTTATTACAACAATATAAACATTTACACATATCTGACAAAGACTATAGGTAGAACACACCGCTTGAAAGAGAAGGATTACACATAACAGGAACACTCCGCTGAAAGGGAAAAGATTAGACATAAAGTGTAAGTGTAGCTAATGTGATGAAAACAATATCACCTGATTAGTGTGAAGTCTTGTTCTAGCTGTCATCTGGGTTCCTCTCTCGTCTGTGCCTTGGCTCATCTCAGACTCTCTCTCTCTCCTGCACTCTTGGGTACACCTCTGCGCTGATCACTCTGTCTCTGGACTCCTCTCCCCCACACGAACTGTCTCTCCACCTTCCGTCTTCAATCTTAATGGTTCCTGCCGCTCTGATCACCGTTCATTCCACTAGCTTATTCACTCTGTCTCTGCGCCAATGTCCAATTAACTCCATCTGCTCCCATAGGTTAGTCCACGAGCTCTCCTCTATCTCTTTTAAAAGGCATTACTTCAGACTCCAGCTATTCACACCTCCTCCTGATAAGCAACTGCTTCTGACTGCTTCCTTCAGTTCCAGCTCACTATTCAACTCAGCTCTTCTCCAGATTGAACCCTCTCTCTCTCTCTGCCAACTCCACTCCACTGCTCGACTCTCTGCTGGACTCTCTGGCTGACTCTCTCCTCGACTCTCTGCTTGACTGTCTGCATGACTCCGCCTCTGCACTTCACAAATATAGAATGCTGTTTCCTCATGGAAAGTTCCAGCCATCAGCCTTCCGCCCACCAGGCCTCTGCATCACCTCGCATCAAGGACACACACCCAGCCGGCCGGCCTTTTGTTGTGTCTTCTACACAGAGAATAATACAGCCTACCGATAAGGGCTGGCCCAGACCGGTTCTCTCCAAGTGAAAAACAGCCGTAACTATAAACTTTGCCTTTGCCCTGAAAAGCCTCCCAGCTTTCATCAAGATGGAGTCCCTCTAGCTCTAGGCCTGTAGGCCTGAAAGGGGTGAAAGGCTCCTTAGCTCTGTCAGAATACCTACATAAACCATACCAATATGTCTAATATGTCAAAGCCAATAGGCAATAGACAGGTTAAAGTCAAGAATAAAGGCATATTAAGCAGCTATCCTCTTATAGGTCTGGAAAAAGGGCTTAAAAGGGCCAACACAGGCTAAGAATACCTATACTAGATGCGAGCAAGACTAATGATCTATATCACTGCTAAATAAAGCCAAAAACTATGCCATTACATTGCACCCTAGATCCTTATCTTGCGAGCATCTTATAAACAACAACAACCATCTAAACAAACATCAACATAATCTATCCAACATAGGCTAAGAATACCTATCCTAGATGTGAGCAAGATTAAGATCTATATCACTGCTAAATAAAGCCCAAAAAACTCTGCCATCCACCCTTAGATCCTTATCTTGCGAACATCTTACAAACAATAACATCCAGATAAACAAACATCAACACAATCTATCAACAAATCAAAACCTAAAAAACTCCCTAAAAACAATGACAACCCAAAGAAATTCCACCTGAAACTCAATTGTAGGGAATAGAAACCTAAAAACAAATCAAAGCACCCTTGACCTGAATGCTGAAACATATCTGAGATTGGATCTGATAACAACAGAAACTAACCAAAGCATCCTCAAACTAAATGTGCCTCAACTTCTAATGATAACTGGTGAAATCTAGTGATGTAGGGACTTATGTGTTGAATGAAAACAGCAAGGGGCCTACTTCGGACAACTTAAGGCTAAATGAGGCCTACCTACTATTGTCAACTTAAGAACTAAATGTGTTTCAACTCCTAATGAGAAAACAAGAAAGGGCCTAAATGAGCCCTACGTAGTATAGGCAACTTAAGCTAATGATGACTCATGAAACTATTGGTGTAGGGGCTTGTTTGTGGGATGAAAATAACAATAGGCCTAAATGAGGCCTACCTGCTGACATTTGTCAATTTAAAGTGAAATCTGAGAAATACAGTTGCAAGGTCTGGGCAAACATTAATACATAATCATACTAAAAGACACACCACCCAGAACAATCCAAATTTTAAGGTAACCACCCTTTGATCAATCAAGGTGAAAATGTAAGAACAGTAAAAACTATAACCCCATTTGTACAGGATAGCAGGTATAACATTAAAAACACATGTGGGCACCGCCATTCAAAAAAGTCCTTCATTGGCAAAAACTGTTTTGAAGAAAACAGAAAAACTATAATAGGTGTAATAGGTGACATATTTTTTTTTTTTTTTGCTTTAAAAGTGGGGCCTGCTTGTCCAAGGGATCATGCATCACATTCTTTTATTATACTGTTACAAATAAAACATGTTTTAGTTTTTTGTTTTTTTAAAAGTGGGGCCTGCTCGTAGTGATGTCAAGAGAAAAAAAAATTGCAGGCCAAGCCATAATGTCCAAATTCTTCAGTGTAGGCCACCACCCTGCATCCTCGGTATCCGGACACTTCCTCCAATGCGGCCATCCATCACCCTTCCGGTCTGGTCTGGTCTGGTCTGGTTCCATCATCCAAAAACAATAAACTAAAATAAAAACATGAAAGTAAAAAGCTAAAACAATAAAGGGAGTGGGAGGGGGGTGGGCCGACCCACGCATAACCACACCCCAGCAACCTAGGAACAAGAGAACAAGTATCATTATTCTTGTAAAATAAAATTTTCCATTTAAAAAGCACCCCGGGTGCCTTTCATTATTGAAAAGAAAATATCCTAATTAATTAAAAACATTCAAAATTTAACTTTCAATAATATTTTGCAGGGCCTAACATACCCTAATCCTTACTAAGCCAGTCCCACCCTTCAGGGCAGGAGCCATGCTACAGTGGGAAGCTACTTTAAACACTGCAATATGATGAGCCTCTCTAAACCAACCCCTCCCTTCCGAGCAGGAGCCAGGCTACAGTGTGAAAAAAAAATTTGGATTACCGCCAAATGATGAGCTCACAGCATCAGCAGGGCACTGCAAGCCTCCCATTTCCCTGGTCAGAGAAGCCCGCCCAGGCCCATCACGACTAACTAACACCAAGGGAAGAGCCAGGTCACCCCGCCCTTAAATAAACAAGCCGTTCGCGGAAGAAAATTGAACTGTAGCCAATCATAACAAACTGGGACGTGATCGAAACTTGCAGAATGAAGGCACAAACCAGCTGGTCTGCCAAGGTCGAAAAACAAATTTCTCATGCCTTATTTTCTAACTAACGGAAGCTAGAATTTAACAAAAACAATTCTGTTACAGTGTACTGCCAATTAAAAAAGCTCCAGTTTTTTAAAAAGACTTTAGTCAAACTAATTCAGCTAAAGGCAAGACACTTAAAATATGGGCACTTATTTAGAAAGGGGCAACTACCTTTGGCACACAAAATTATACATTCTGCATTTGGGAAAAAAAACGAAGTAACATGGTCCATTTTAAAACAACATAAAATGCAGATACATTTCAACATTGTATTTAAGTTAATGTTTCGCTGACACATTTATAAAAGCATACATTTTAATTCACATTTGGGAAAATAATAATGTTGCATTTTAACATTTTTTCTTTCAAAGGCACATGGTTGCCTTTCACTAATTAAAAGCACATGTTATCATGCACTATCGGGCAAGATTCATTATACTGAACCCGTCATTATTGCAACCAGCACATTCCTGTCTAGATGGAAACCCCTCACAGAAATAATTAATGAAAACAGCTCGTAGCGTGCACTCTAACGGGCCATTTTTTAACATTTCACTCATTTTAAAAGAACACAGCTTTCCCGTAAGCAGACTGGTTGATTTATAACCACATCAGTTCCAAGGCAAACCCACACAAAAATTCGTAGACGCATTTCAAAAGGAATGTGAAATGAACAGAACCCTTCTCAAAACACAAGATGTTACCTTCCCATCAAAAAACTGACAAAGCACATAGGCTGACCAAGGAATCAAAAAAAAAGTCAAAATCAAACCATCAAATAATCCTTAAAATAATTCACTCACTTTTATAGTCAGGTCAGATAACCATGCATGTTGACAGCATGTAAAAAATAAAGGCTGCCATCTCAACTCAAGATATTAACCCTTTGGCAGCTCAAGCAGAATCATTTCCCAACGTCCATTTATACATGGGAAAATCATTAGCACATTTCTTCACGTTTACAAATGACACGTACACATATTTTCAAAAACGTTATCCCCAAGCACCCGAGAGAGATCCAGCTCTCTCCTGCCAAACGTAATGATAACATGCCCTGTCCAAGCCATGACTACATGGCGCTATTCACAAGCCATATTTACAAGACAAACCTTTCACAAACAACATTTCCAAGGTGCAATGCACAAGGAACACAGCAGATCAACATGAGAACATGCACCTCACAAGCCACAATAATATGGCGCTATTCACAAGTCATATTTACAAGGAGCTATATTCACAGAACTCCACAGATCATAGAACAATGAACACATTTCACATTGCACAGCATAAGCAGATGCAGCAAGCAATTGAATGGGCAATTTAAAAGCATTTTTTACACACATTTATACAATTGGACCATCACAAAGATGTAACTGGCTTCCTCATGTACTGCCATCCTTCAACTCTGACAGTTTAAACACCAAGATGAAAACCATTCCTTCCACCCTGAATAAACCAAATGCCATGATGTAATGCAATCTCCTCACGCTGCAACTGTTCAAGCCCATAGGTCACACAGGCTACATAAACTGCAACATTACGCCAGATGGAACCAGCGTTCAGGGCACTCCCTCAGAACACATGGGAAGCTCTCTAAGCACATGGCCAGATCACACAGGTTTCGTAAACTGTTCGACTACGCCAGATGTAATGTCTGGCGCTCAGGGCACTCCCACACAACACATGGGAAACTCTCTAAGCACATGGCAAGGTCACACAGGTTTCGTAAACTGTTCGACTACGCCAGATGTAATGACTGGATTTTCTGAGTAGGTGGGATCAGCCCCCAGGGGCCCCTCCAACCCAGCCAGAACGTACTCACCTTCCCTCCCCAGGACCCCTCTATCCAGGCACCTGGTACCTACCTGAGGATGGGGAACTCGCAATATACAAGCTCATATTATTAAGAACACCACTAAATCTATAGGGATACTAAGAATACTCACTGATTACTAGGGATATCCATACCCTACACCACACTTATTCACATCAGTTGGTCTCGCGGCCACCCTGACCCAGACCGTTCTACCCTAGGGCAGATATGACACACAATCCGGTGTGTCTACACACGGGCCTGCAGAACCCAATGCTCCCTTTTCCAAACTGTTCGCAATCTGGCGAAACTAAGCGCCAGTATCCTCCCTGGCGTTCTCACTTATTCAAGCCACAATCCGGTGGGTATTAGCACTGGTCTCCCACCCAGTGTTGTCACTAACGCCGCATATCAACGACGACCACATTCCTATGAACACCTATACATATATATATATATATTGGGAAGTCTCTTCACTAAGAGTCTGCTACTACAATAATATTAATATCTCAGTTGTCTACTCGGGATGAAACTACAATAATGACTTTGAATATAGTTCCAGATTATATAGTGTACTCCCTGCTCTTGGCATCAAAGGTCCACTCACTCCCTATTTATGTGATCAGCACTTACCTGATTGGGATTACTCATCCATTCACATACCTAGTACTCACCTAGGAGGTACATTTACCTTCAGTGAACAAGAATAGGGGCTACACACCAGTTTGTTATAAACTGGGGTTATTTTATTACAACAATATAAACATTTACACATATCTGACAAAGACTATAGGTAGAACACACCGCTTGAAAGAGAAGGATTACACATAACAGGAACACTCCGCTGAAAGGGAAAAGATTAGACATAAAGTGTAAGTGTAGCTAATGTGATGAAAACAATATCACCTGATTAGTGTGAAGTCTTGTTTTAGCTGTCATCTGGGTTCCTCTCTCGTCTGTGCCTTGGCTCATCTCAGACTCTCTCTCTCTCTCCTGCACTCTTGGGTACACCTCTGCGCTGATCACTCTGTCTCTGGACTCCTCTCCCCCACACGAACTGTCTCTCCACCTTCCGTCTTCAATCTTAATGGTTCCTGCCGCTCTGATCACCGTTCATTCCACTAGCTTATTCACTCTGTCTCTGCGCCAATGTCCAATGAACTCCATCTGCTCCCATAGGTTAGTCCACGAGCTCTCCTCTATCTCTTTTAAAAGGCATTACTTCAGACTCCAGCTATTCACACCTCCTCCTGATAAGCAACTGCTTCTGACTGCTTCCTTCAGTTCCAGCTCACTATTCAACTCAGCTCTTCTCCAGATTGAACCCTCTCTCTCTCTCTGCCAACTCCACTCCACTGCTCGACTCTCTGCTGGACTCTCTGGCTGACTCTCTCCTCGACTCTCTGCTTGACTGTCTGCGTGACTCCGCCTCTGCACTTCACAAATATAGAATGCTGTTTCCTCATGGAAAGTTCCAGCCATCAGCCTTCCGCCCACCAGGCCTCTGCATCACCTCGCATCAAGGACACACACCCAGCCGGCCGGCCTTTTGTTGTGTCTTCTACACAGAGAATAATACAGCCTACCGATAAGGGCTGGCCCAGACCGGTTCTCTCCAAGTGAAAAACAGCCTTAACTATAAACTTTGCCTTTGCCCTGAAAAGCCTCCCAGCTTTCATCAAGATGGAGTCCCTCTAGCTCTAGGCCTGTAGGCCTGAAAGGGGTGAAATGCTCCTTAGCTCTGTCAGAATACCTACATAAACCATACCAATATGTCTAATATGTCAAAGCCAATAGGCAATAGACAGGTTAAAGTCAAGAATAAAGGCATATTAAGCAGCTATCCTCTTATAGGTCTGGAAAAAGGGCTTAAAAGGGCCAACACAGGCTAAGAATACCTATACTAGATGCGAGCAAGACTAATGATCTATATCACTGCTAAATAAAGCCAAAAACTCTGCCATTACACATGGTCAGCTAGTTAATGACTTGTTGGAATCTCTAACCTTGCCGACTGAAGTTGCGATTGTGAAGTGTAGTGCTCATAAAGCAATCACGGATGATGTTGGTCGTGGGAATGCTTTTGCTGATGAGACCGCTAAACAGACAGCTAGGAATATGATGAGTAGAATGTATGTTGCAACGTCTGCAAGATGGATTTCTGAGTCTGGAATGTGTGAGGACACAGTGGAAAGCGTGAAAGAAATTCAGAAAGAGGGGACTGAGGAGGAAAAACTTGCATGGAAAGAGAATACGGGTAAATTGGACTCGAGTGGGTGTTGGATTGATTTGTCTGAACAACAGCGTTGGATGTTGCCTGATGCGTATGTGCTTGCAGTAGTAACGATGGCGCATGGAGCAGCACATATCAGTTCTAAAGGGATTTGTAAGATGTTGGCTCCAGTCTGGAAGAATGATGGGATTAGTAAGTGTGCAGAGAGAGTGGTGAAAAACTGCATGGTATGCCTGATGCATAATCCTGGCAAGGGAATCCCCACACCCGCTGGTCACTTCGCTCCTCCTTCTTGCCCCTTTGAAGTGATCCAGTTAGATTTCATTCACATGGATCGTTGCAATAATCTAAAGTACGTCCTAGTGGTAGTCTGTGCTTTTTCCAGATGGATCGAAGCATATCCACTGAAGGACAATACTGCCTTGTCCACTGCCAAAATCCTTCTCAAAGAATACTTCCCCAGATTTGGAATGCCACGGATTGTATGGTCAGATAATGGAAGTGAGTTTGTAGGGAAAGTTATGCAGAGTGTGTGTGCCGGCTTAGGGATAAAACAGAAGTTCCACAGTGCGAATCATCCCCAGTCTGCTGGTTTAGTTGAGGGTTACAATGGCACCCTCAAACTAAAACTTGCTAAGATACAAGCATCCACGGGTTTGTCCTGGCCAGATGCACTACCTTTGGCTCTGTTATCCACAAGAGCGACCGTGCATTCTAGAGTAGGGCTTAGTCCGTACGAAATAGTTTTTGGTCGTCCTGCAAATGTTTGGGGGGTACCTAGACCGAAGGAATTTAAGCAGCTGGAATATCCAATGTTAATTGATTACCTTTTCGACTTGACTGCTAAATTGAGTCTTATTCACCAACAGGTTTTCGATGCATTGCCAAAGCCACCGGAGAGTCCAGGTCATCAACTGAAACCAGGTGACCAAGTGGTCATCCGAAATTTTGCACGGACACGAAATCTCCAACCCAGATTCGTCGGACCATTTCAAGTGTTATTGGCGACGAGAACTGCTATTCATGTGGCTGGCCGAAAGAACTGGATCCATACAACGCATGTCAAGCGTGTGCCTCTGCCGCTTCCTTATGATAACTGGGTGAAGAAAGGAATCGGTGCCTCTGAAACTGGACAAGTCCCCAGGTTCATCCCTTTCAGCGATGCAGAACTAATCACTGATTCACCAAACTCTGACTCCCCTTCTGAAACTACTCCTTTGAACTCCGAACATTTGCCCTCTGCATCAAAAGAACATTTGCTATCTGCGAACTTGAACATTGCAACCCCTGCCGAAAATGCACTGTTTCCAGATCAAACAGCTCCTGCAAAATTGAGATACAATTTACGATCTCGCAATATGGACAAATAAAGCAGGAAACTGCCTATTCTACACGTTTGAATTTTGATACATTGCCTCCAGCCAGGAAGTTTGCTAATACTTTGTATTGTTTTGTTGTTTTAAATTGCCTTGCCGTCAGGGTAGCCGTAGGGTCGTGGCTTTGTGCCTAGTTGAATCTGCGGGGGTCAGACACAAGGTCGATCTTTCTGTTAGTTCTGGGAACTCCCAGGGCTGATAGAGGCATTTTCATCTACGTACACATCATCAGTGGTCGCGAGCGGATTGTAGAAGATGGAGCTTCCTGAGCTGCAACGAGAGAATGTAATTTATGTTCGCAGAAATAGACTTTACAAGATTCTTCATAGCAAATGCTTTCTGATACAATGTGCAGTTACGTTTTTGGCTGTTTTAATAACGTTGGTGGGTGGAATCGTCTTTGGTGTGCATTTAATTTTTACACCGGTAACAACTACAGTACCTCCCCTTGATCCTGTTTTTCCTACTGTTGCTTCTATACATTCTTTTCACTCGTTTCCTGAACACGAACAAGCTCGACGCTCAGAATTCATTAACAACACTTTTGTACAGCTCTTGCATCAACACCAACTGGTAGTTAACACTACAGACTGCTGGGTGTGTGGCTTGATACCCCACACTATGGATAAAGGCATTCCCTATCTAGTTTTGCCTTTTAGCTATAATGGATCATTTCAGGCCTTTCAGACCATTTTTGCATATGCCCTTGAGACCTATCCTCCGCGTCCACCACGTTCCACTAAATACAACTCTGCCAATAAAGCTTTAGTCCAGGGAATTATTGACATGATTAAAGACGTCAATAAGAACTACTGAGAGGCTGCTAGTCGAGCGCTCAGTTGCTGCTTTTATTTGATAAAGAATTGCACTTGATTTATCCCTTGTGTCCGATCCCCCCTGCATTTAGAACTACTTTTTAGGACGAAAAAAACGGACTTTTAAAATCACTTTTAAAATTGTTTTTCTGAAACGCTCCTACCCTCGTTAGGCAGATAAATCATTTCCATTTGTCCCTGATCCCTGGGTGCTGGGTTTAGACCGGCCCCGGGCTCGATCCAGCTTTGGTGGCCATCTTAGGTGGGGGCACATTCGCTGAGCGGTCTAGTCGCCCTATAAAAGGAGGGCTTAGTGACCAGACCGGGGATTAAGAACTACTGAGAGGCTGCTAGTCGAGCGCTCAGTTGCTGTTTTATTTTATAAAGAATTGCACTTGATTTATCCCTTGTGTCCGATCCCCCCTGCATTTAGAACTACTTTTTAGGACGAAAAAAACGGACTTTTAAAATCACTTTTAAAATTGTTTTTCTGAAACGCTCCTACCCTCGTTAGGCAGATAAATCATTTCCATCTGTCCCTGATCCCTGGGTGCTGGGTTTAGACCGGCCCCGGGCTCGATCCAGTTTTGGTGGCCATCTTAGGTGGGGGCACATTCGCCGAGCGGTCTAGTCGCTCTATAAAAGGAGGGCTTAGTGACCAGACCGGGGATTAAGAACTACTGAGAGGCTGCTAGTCGAGCGCTCATGCTGCTTTTATTTGATAAAGAATTGCACTTGATTTATCCCTTGTGTCCGATCCCCCCTGCATTTAGAACTACTTTTTAGGACGAAAAAAACGAACTTTTAATATCACTTTTAAAATTGTTTTTCTGAAACGCTCCTACCCTCGTTAGGCAGATAAATCATTTCCATCTGTACCTGATCCCTGGGTGCTGGGTTTAGACCGGCCCCGGGCTCGATCCAGTTTTGGCGGCCATCTTAGGTGGGGGCACATTCGCCGAGCGGTCTAGTCGCCCTATATAAATAGTCCCTTATGGCTCTGCGCAGCGGACGCGAGCAGCGGACGCGCCGGACTAGCGCCGGAGTTTCGCCAGAGTTAAGCCCGTCTGTGCCCGTCCGGGCCCAACCGGGTCCGGGGCCAGTAGCTATGCCCGATGTGAGTCCCCAGCACTCCATCACGATCAGGTATACGAAGGATGAGCTCCTATCCTACCGAACACCGAAATACGACAAATGCTGCTATGTTGCCAAAGACGGAAAGCGCTTTAGGGGATGTAGAGTTTGCCACCTGGATGTAGAAGATGCCATCCCCACTACCTTGTGTCGGCTTGCCCTGCTTAACTGCAGATCACTCCCCTGCCACGCTACAGAGATTAACTCCCTACTACTGGACCACAAGGTTGATGCCTTGTTTCTCACTGACTGTAGAACAATAAAGGTTTTGGATCCAACAACTGTCCAACCCGGATCTCAACAATGGGGAAAACAGAAGAAGGTGGCTGGACAGGGAAATTATCAAAAAATGAATTTAAGTCACGTAGTCAATATATACCACATGACCACCGGGTAGGAATCCCAAATTAAATTTATTTTCTTTAAACTCAAATTGTTAGGAATTCAAATGCACGGACACAGACAAAACAACTGTTACAACAGTGAGTTCGGTGATAACACTATATACAAATATACAAGTTTTACAAATTTACAACACTTGCAAAGATAAATCAAACAGGGCAAATGAGCAGGACACACCAAAACAATACAGAATTCAGTGAACAACATCAATTGTCATTATATACAGTGCAAAAACTTCCAAGTGTGAAACCAGTCCATAAGAGTGTGAGACCATGGGACAGGCGGGGAAGATGGAATACAGAGCCTGCCTGTCAACCAAACCAGTGGCTAGTTGTTTATAACGGATTTGCCCGGCTAGGATCCACAGTGATTAATAAAATTCTATCCTAGGGGCATCCTTCAGGTTTGCCACAGGGAGGGAATGTCGACGCGTTTCGAACCGGCGTGATTACAGGTTCTCTTCAGGACGGGGACTGGGAGCGGTGATTCTGCACAGAGGCACAATAGCCGTAGTGTCGGTAAGCCTCAACCAGGGGAGGTTTCTGTGCTTCTACCAACGGTCGACTGAAGGTAGGGAGCCCGTGGGGCGGTGCACGAATAAGGTCGGAGACAGCTCACATGATGTAGCGTCTCTATGTAGGAACTGAAGTCCCACCAAGCAATGAAGCCTATTCAGCGCCAGCAAGCAATGAATGCTTTCGGTTCCTGTTTCAAAACAGGGAGTTGATTCCGCCGTACCACGCAGCAACGCTGTCAATGGGGGAGGATTGTTGCTGCGTGGTACGGCGGAATCAACTCCCTGTTTTGAAACAGGAACCGAAAGCATTCATTGCTTGCTGGCGCTGAATAGGCTTCATTGCTTGGTGGGACTTCAGTTCCTACATAGAGACGCTACATCATGTGAGCTGTCTCCGACCTTATTCGTGCACCGCCCCACGGGCTCCCTACCTCCAGTCATCCTAGTATTCCTGTTCTCGTGCTGCCTTATTATCCAATGTGGTCCCACTTTGTGTAGTCTCTGTGCTGCAACCTGTTTCAGAAAACCACCTACGTTTGGAGAAAAGGTGCGAGAAAGGATGATGATACAACAACATGTCACTGACCTGATGAGCATAGAGTTAGACTCTGACATAGACTGAGTAATTGCCTATGTAAGGGCAAAAGGAGGTCTGAGGTTCCGTGACGATTTGAACCCGTGTTTTCAACATTGTCGTAAATACATAATTTTGGTATCAGTGAACCGCAAATGATCCATTTAGCATGTCCTGGTGTTTTCGCTATGCTACGAGCAAGAGCACTCCTGTTATGAACACATTTCTGATCTACCCATGGCATCCATCTTAGATTACGGCAGCCATTTTATGTTTCTTGCCCTCACATAGTCAATGGACACGCAGTGACCTCTTTCACTTAAGGACACATTAGCTTTAGCCGGAGATTCACCTTGCTAGTGACACGTGCACCTTAGGACAGAACACGCCGTGGCTGCATGACTCGACAGAAACTGCCTCCTCTGCCTGAGGCCACTCCTGCTATACTGGTTCTCGTGTTCGTTGACCTGATCATGATTAGGCGGCCGAAGCTGGTAGCCTTGCCCATTTACGACCCACAAACATCTCTTATCCTGCTTTTCTATCTTCTACACCTGGCTCTGCTCTTTTCCTTCTGGGCCTTTATTAGGGGGAGGTAACGAAATTTACGATGAGGCGGTCCGGCTCTTGAATGAAAAGTTGACATGGGATTATGATGGAATAGTGGGAACCCCTCGTTCGTAATGTTTTGACATCAGATATTGTTGACGATTCCTGTGCAACGCCAAATATTTATTGTTTAGGGCACAAAAGTTTAGAAATGTACTAACATGTAAAGAATTTGCCCCAAGCCTAAAATGTAGTATATAAGGAGCAACCCACTTTGTACAAATTGAACAGGCTCCTAGATACTGCCCGTGTGTAGTTTCTGTGACTTCTGTGTCCCTGCAGTAATAAACCTTTGGTCTTTGACGCCACCATCGAGAAGCCCGTGTTTCTGTTTATTTGTGCACCGAGACAGGTAGAACTCCGGGGTCTTCGGGTGTTATCCCTGACACCTCTGGATGGAACCAAAAAGTCCAGAACTCCAGACCTCGCCAAATGCCTTTGGAGCTCATCCTAAGAACTAATGCTAAACACATCACCCCAGAAGAAAGCGCTGTCACCCTGTAGTCCATCCACTTGGGGGTCTCATTGGATCCCTTGCCAACCACGCCTATTCCAGAGGAGTGTAATCCATCAGCATCATCCTCACTCACCCATTATGAATGCCTCCACCTTTTCTGTGACCTTCCCAGATTCTTGAAAACGCACAACTGTCCTCCCATTGCTGAAGAAACCCTCTGCGGATCCTTCAACACTCACCAACTACAGACCGATCTCCCCACTACCGTTCCTGGCAAAAGTCTTAGAGAAAATCATCAACAGACACCTCACCAAATAAATCATTGACCACCAACACATCCACACCACTCTGTCTCATTTCAGACACAACCACAACATAGAAACTGTCCTCATCGCTGCCACAGATGACATCCGCATGACTCTGGACAGAGGAGCAAAAGATGGCCCTCATCCTGCTGCCTCTGCACACCATTTGGCACAGTCTCTCATCCTAACCTTAACCAATGCCTACACAGCAGACTCCAGGGACACGCACTCCAATGGATCTGCTGTTGCTGGCTGTAAGAACCAAGTCAGTCCACCTGACACCGTACACATCGGACATCTGCAACCTCATCTGCAGAGTTCTGTAAGGATCCTCCCTGATCCTGACCCTCTTCAATGCATACATGATCCCTGTAGCCAGCATCTTCCACTCTCACAACATCAACGTCCTCTCTTATGCCTATGACACGCAATTCATTCCTCCCTCATGGTCAAGATGCCCGGTACCCAGATCAAGTTCCATGCCTGCATGAATAAAATCGCCCTCTGGATGAAGACCATCTGTCTAAAGCTGAACAAAGACACGGTCAAAATCATGATCTTCAGGAAGAGCTCTTAACCGTGGGACTCCAGCTGGTGACCAACAGAGCTACCACCGGCAGCCACCCCTACCACCCACGCCAAGAACCCCAGGATCATCATCAACAGCAAACGCAACATAACCACACAAATCAATGCATCACAGCCTCATGCTTCTACACCCTGAAGATGCTGAAGAGGATTTTTAAATATCTCCCAATCAGTGTCCAGAAACCTGCCATGCATGTCGTGGTTACAAGTAAGCTGGACTATGGAAACACCCTCTATGCCGGAACCAACAGAAAACTCACCAGAAGGCTGAGACCATTCAGATCTCCACTGCCAGAATCACTCCACTGGCTTCCTGTTCACAAACAAGCAAAATTCAAACTCCTCTCCCACTTTTTCAAGGCACTACATAACACCAGCCCAGCATTCCTCAACCATTTCATCTGCTTTCTCAAACCTTCCAGACACCTCTGCTTGTCCGGAATCCTTCTTTCACAAATCCCATGGATTCGAAAAACCAGATCTGGCAGTCGAGACTAGCCCTAGATCACTCCTAAAGCATGGAGCGACCCACCGCTGCACGTAGGAGCCTCCTCTTCACTTCTTGAATTCTGCAAAAAGCTGAAGACCGGGTTTTTTGAGTAGTCCCGGGAGGCTTTAGGTGTACCTAGACTCACACCTGTTCAGCGCCGGGATACCCTCCTGGGTGATCGCAGGCACTGTAAATCTCCATTACATGACATGACATAAGATAACATAACACAACCAATGGTCTTCATGGGGCAACTGAATTCCACCTCCCTCTGGGATCAACACTGATGCACAAAAGAACGTGGGCACAACACACCTGAGAACAATGAAACAAATGCAAGGGTAGTGGGAAAAGATAGAATTCACCCTACTTCCCTGGAGACAATGAATGAGCACCAGAGAATCACCACCAGAGGATCAGGCCAAGACCACTGTGCACAAACAGCTGCCCAGGGACCCCACTGTGCACACACAGCTGCCCAGGGACCCCACTGTGCACACACAGCTGCCCAGGGACCCCACTGTGCACACACAGCTGCCCAGGGACCCCACTGTGCACACACAGCTGCCCAGGGACCCCATGCCACGTGTGACCCCCTTCAGCCAGCCCTGGCTCCCAGCAGCACTTTGCATGCTGAGGTATTTTGAGATTGGACTACAAATCTTAAAAGAAAATCTACAACTCCAAGAAGTAAATATGCATTTTGTCTAAAAAGCTAGGGCGACTGATGACGTCCCCCACAGCACCGGCTCCTGTCAGCTCCATGGGCACAGGAGAGAATAACAGACAATATACTCGTTTCTTTTGTAAGAAATGAAGACGGGTAAAGTGGTGGCAAGCATTAGCGGTTATTCACTCAGTGACTGATTCAATGGGATGAATGTTTCCCCACTCGCCACTTCAAGCCGCGCTCCAATTTCATCTCATTGTCTCCTATTCCCCCAGGGCTCTTCCTTTCATCCTTCAATCGCAGAAAAGGAAGGAAATAGTTTAAGTAAGTGACTGTACATGAAGCAAAGACCAGATTGCATCTTCAAATGAAAAGCCTGTGCACAATAAACACTGGAATCACATTTTTATACCTGTGAATCGAACAAAGGACCATCACAAAGGCTTTTTTCCACTTGTATCTTACTTTAATGAATGTTCCTGCACAGGGCCTGGCTGGCTCTGAAACGAGAGCATCTCCTTTCACTGAGTGTAGCTGAGAGCAGCAGCGGCGTGTGTGCTCCTGGATAGCACGAGTGCTGAAGGAACCGAAACATGGTCTGTCGGCCGCATGTGGCCCGCGGGCCGTACACAGTGAGAGGAGGACTCCGGATAAAGACCTTTCTGGAACCCATCCCTGTGTTGGAGATTTGAAAGGAAGGTATCTAATTCATCTGAGGGAACATGAAATCGATGCTTCGACTTACATACCCACTTATCTCATTCTGTACCCCTCCATCCTAGAGACCTTCACGTAGACTTCACTTGAAAGCAGTGCTTAATTTGAGCCAGTGTTTGTTAGTGGGAGATGGGGGTGCACATATTTTCTTCATCAGTTATTGACCACGAGCAAGAGAGGGAAAAACACACATGGCTGATTCACGACTCTCCAGGCATAGCTATCTTTTTATATGCGGAGCCTACTAGCTCGTAAAGATACTACTTGTAGATCCCTTTGTGAATAGCAAATAATCATAAACTTACACAAAAGTGTCGGTTTCTTTACCCGTGTGAATCAGACCCAGCACACAGCTAGAAAGCAGAGACCGTCAAGAATGAAATAAAGGGGCAGGAAGTGTCTTGTAGTGGATTAAGGAGGCCTGGGGTGAACTCAGCACACTAATATTTGATAGCACCGCCAGAACAGAGCTTAGTGCACCGGCATTCATTCTTTCACAAATTAAGCACTGGCTAGAAGTGTAAGAAATCTTGCTATATTTGCGGAAATCTAACTTCTGTATATTTATTATGATTTTTATATTTATGGAAACATGATAAAACTGTATCAAAAAAGTTCATGATACTGCTTAGCTGCCGAAAGAAGGAGTGCTCATTAGCACTCGCAATAAGGAGCTTTAGAAGTCTGAACTTTAAACGTGAAATGCCGCGTAGAAGAACCATTTGCAAATCAAATTCCTATTACAAACTAACTTAATTAAATGATGGCAATTTCCAATTACGGTAAAGAATCGTAGTGTTATCTTGGACAATTTGACCGTCTGTGAGTGCGATCGTGAGTGTGCCTATCCTGGCACGGCCGGGGCACATATTCAGTGTTGCCCGTCTGCTCCCAGTGGACTCTGTAAAGCAGGCACGGTGATGCGATGAGGTCTCCTGACTTCGAACAGGAATTTACTAAGGACCACCTGTAGACAGGGCTCGAGTCGGGGTTAGGGTGACCAACCGTCCGTAAATTTCACGGACCGTCCGTAAATTGGACCTCACGTCCGTTGTCCGTGAGGATCCTTTTTATGGACGCCTTTTGTCCGTAATTTTGGCCATCACAGGGAACAGAGCTGTTCCCTGTGAGAGGCCTCTGCTCCCGGATGGGGCGCCTCGCACTCCACCTCGGAGCACAAGAGCAGCCCCACCCCCCCCCCCATTGTCATTCTGTGTGGGCTGATGATGGCCACATACAGAATGACAATGGGCCGTCTGCAGTGTTACTGCACGGTGGGCCGCATCCTGCCTTGGTCTAGGGGCAGCGTATTTTGATAGATGATAGGAATGTGCAAACACGCTAATGTGGCTCCAGAATCCATTTCATTCAAAGAAGCTGGTGAAACAAGTTGAAAAGAAGAGGCTCGGGCTAGAGGGCTTTCAGTCTCATCATTTTAGAAAAGTACAGTTTAAATATTATTTTCAACAAAGCCATGGTTGCAGCATTTTTATTTTATGCATCTAACAGCCATTGACAAAGCCAATAGTTCTGGCTTATTGTAGGTGTAACATTACTTGTTATTTATCTGGATACAATGACAGAAGAGGCAAAATACCAGTCCGGCGGCACACTACGCTAAACACAGATTTTTAGCTTAGGTGTTTAAAGCCCCACTCTTAATTACATCAAACACCCGCTTTTGAGAGACCCTCTCCCTTTTTTCATACCACTTAAAGCCCTGGAAACAACACCATGTCACAGTCACCTCATGGCACGTATGGGACTGTGCATCATGGGAAACATCACTTACAACGCAACTTTTACAACGACATACCATTACAACGCAACTTTTACAACGCAAAAACTTTTACAATGCATGTATTTACAACGAATGTTTTTACAACGCAGGTACCTTTACAACGCATACCATTACAACGTAAGTATTGGTAAGTATATAATTATATTTTAAATGTTATATGTTTGGGGTAAAGGGGTATTTTGGGGGTTCAGGGTCAGTTTTTAGTTTTTGGGTAAAGGGGTATTTTTGGGGTTCAGGGTCAGTTTTTAGTTTTTGGGTAAAGGGGTATTTTTGGGGTTCAGGGTCAGTTTTTAGTTTTTGGGTAAAGGGGTATTTTTGGGGTTCAGGGTCAGTTTTTAGTTTTTGGGTAAAGGGGCATTTTTGGGGTTCAGTGTCAGTTTTTAGTTTTTGGGTAAAGGGGTATTTTTGGGGTTCAGGGTCAGTTTTTAGTTTTTGGGTAAAGGGTATTTTTGGGGTTCAGGGTCAGTTTTTAGTTTTTGGGTAAAGGGGTATTTTTGGGGTTCAGGGTCAGTTTTTAGTTTTTGGGTAAAGGGGTATTTTTGGGGTTCAGGGTCAGTTTTTAGTTTTTGGGTAAAAGGGTATTTTGGGGTTCAGGGTCAGTTTTTAGTTTTTGTGTAAAGGGGTATTTTTGGGGTTCAGGGTCAGTTTTTAGTTTTTGGGTAAAGGGGTATTTTTGGAGTTCAGGGTCAGTTTTTAGTTTTTGGGTAAAGGGGTATTAATGGGGTTCAGGGTCAGTTTTTAGTTTTTGGGTAAAGGGGCATTTTTGGGGTTCAGGGTCAGTTTTGGGTTTTGGGGGTACAGGGGTATTTTTAGGGTTCAGGGTCAGTTTTTAGTTTTTGGGTAAAGGGGCATTTTTGGGGTTCAGGGTCAGTTTTTAGTTTTTGGGTAAAGGGGTATTTTGGGGGTTCAGGGTCAGTTTTTAGTTTTTGGGTAAAGGGGTATTTTTGGGGTTCAGGGTCAGTTTTTAGTTTTTGGGTAAAGGGGTATTTTTAGGGTTCAGGGTCAGTTTTTAGTTTTTGGGTAAAGGGGTATTTTTAGGGTTCAGGGTCAGTTTTTAGTTTTTGGGTAAAGGGGTATTTTTGGGGTTCAGGGTCAGTTTTTAGTTTTTGGGTAAAGGGGTATTTTTGGGGTTCAGGGTCAGTTTTTAGTTTTTGGGTAAAGGGGCATTTTTGGGGTTCAGTGTCAGTTTTTAGTTTTTGGGTAAAGGGGTATTTTTGGGGTTCAGGGTCAGTTTTTAGTTTTTGGGTAAAGGGGTATTTTTGGGGTTCAGGGTCAGTTTTTAGTTTTTGGGTAAAGGGGTATTTTTGGGGTTCAGGGTCAGTTTTTAGTTTTTGGGTAAAGGGGTATTTTTGGGGTTCAGGGTCAGTTTTTAGTTTTTGGGTAAAAGGGTATTTTGGGGTTCAGGGTCAGTTTTTAGTTTTTGTGTAAAGGGGTATTTTTGGGGTTCAGGGTCAGTTTTTAGTTTTTGGGTAAAGGGGTATTTTTGGAGTTCAGGGTCAGTTTTTAGTTTTTGGGTAAAGGGGTATTAATGGGGTTCAGGGTCAGTTTTTAGTTTTTGGGTAAAGGGGCATTTTTGGGGTTCAGGGTCAGTTTTGGGTTTTGGGGGTACAGGGGTATTTTTAGGGTTCAGGGTCAGTTTTTAGTTTTTGGGTAAAGGGGCATTTTTGGGGTTCAGGGTCAGTTTTTAGTTTTTGGGTAAAGGGGTATTTTGGGGGTTCAGGGTCAGTTTTTAGTTTTTGGGTAAAGGGGTATTTTTGGGGTTCAGGGTCAGTTTTTAGTTTTTGGGTAAAGGGGTATTTTTAGGGTTCAGGGTCAGTTTTTAGTTTTTGGGTAAAGGGGTATTTTTAGGGTTCAGGGTCAGTTTTTAGTTTTTGGGTAAAGGGGTATTTTTGGGGTTCAGGGTCAGTTTTTAGTTTTTGGGTAAAGGGGTATTTTTGGGGTTCAGGGTCAGTTTTTAGTTTTTGGGTAAAGGGGTATTTTTGGGGTTCAGGGTCAGTTTTTAGTTTTTGGGTAAAGGGGCATTTTTGAGGTTCAGGGTCAGTTTTGGGTTTTGGGGGTACAGGGGTACAGGGTAAAAATAAATTACAATTAAATTTAAATTAAATTACATTAAATTATATTTTTTTAAATTAATTTACGATTATAAAATTAATATATATTTACCAATACTTACGTTGTAATGGTATGCGTTGTAAAGGTACCTGCGTTGTAAAAACATTCGTTGTAAATACATGCGTTGTAAAAGTTTTTGCGTTGTAAAAAATGTGTTGTAAAAGCATGCGTTGTAATAACATGCGTTGTATCAACATAGATCCGTGCATCATGCATGACTCATGACTTTCACTTTTTCAGATTGCCTATGTGCAGGGGCATTGTGAACACTTCCCCACCCCACCCCTTGCTTTAGGAACTACAGGGAGGGTGACATTCTTGATGGGCCTCTTCTGTCTGGAACTCTGCAGACAAAGGCTCAGCTCATAATTAATATGAAAACGTGGGCGAGTGAGTAAGTGAAAGGATGGCTGGATGGATTGCTGAATGGATGATTGAAAGGGTGAATAGATGGATAATTAGCGAAAGGATGGATAGATAAGTGAAAGGGTGGATGATCAGTGAGTGAATGGGTGGATGGAAGTGAAAGGATGGATGAGTGATAGGGTCAATAGATGGATTCATGAGTGGATGAGTAGAAGGATGGGTGGATGAATGGAAGGATGGATGGCTAAGTGAAAGGGTCAATGGAGAGAGAAAGGGAGGATGGGTGGATGGCTGAAAAGGTGAATGGGTGGAAGGATGAGTGACCGGGTGAGTAAATGAAAGGATAGCTGGATGGGTGAAAGGATAAATAGCTGGATGGAAGAGTGGATGGATTAGTGTACGGATGGATAGGGTGAAAAGGTGGGTGAATGGATGAGTGAAAGTGTGGATGGAGGGATGGATGAGTGAAATGATGGCTGGAAGGATACACAATGGATAGGTTTGCAAATGTATGAAAATGTTAGGATATAAATGGGATCACTTATATACTATGCGCGACTTCCTTTGATGTGTCTGTAAATCCTACCTTTTGCCCCGAAATTTTGTCCTGAATTTTGACCCCCTGTCCGGGAATTTTTGCCCTGAATTTTGACCCTTTGTCCTGAATTTTTACACTCACTGTCCTGAATTTGCACCCATGACAGTTGGTCACCCTAGTCGGGGTACCACGAGGTGGACGGTGTCCCCCCACTTATTTTACCGGGGGGACATCGTCCCCCCTGCCAAACAGCTGGACTTCACTCTTTAGCCTCTCTGGGACGAGGAGCTCGGCACCTTTCGTGACGTCACTTCCTGTTGTGACGTCACTTACGTTGACAGCGTCCCCCCACTGCTTTTTTAGGACTAGTGCCCTGCCTGTAGAGCGTGTTTTCTGGTCGCAAACTCGACCATTTGATAAATCGTAGGGTTTTTGACTAGAACATTTGTTTTTCAAATGTATTCCAGACACATGTTACAGAATCACTGAATTCGTTTAGGAAATCATTAGGATATGCTCATTGGACGGGGTGTGTTTAAGTCGTCCTTTCCAAACAGGGGTTCCTTATGCAACAGTTTGGATCTTGTGATCCTCGGACACCTGGAGTCTGTGGCACCTTCGCAGGCGGTCCGCAACTGTTGAGAAAATTAAGCAATATTAGTAGATTTATATAAATATGAAGAACTGCTGCCTTATGGTATGTATTGATGTTTTGTAACCAAAATCCGGTCGCAAAGCATTAATATTTTACCGACACCTCAGAGGAGGTGGTAACCCGCTCACAAGCAGGGAGGCCTCCCTTCCCCTTTGTGAATGGCCAAAAGAAATATTTTAGAGCCCTGCCTATTCCTAAAAATAGTTAAAAAAAATTCTTCTTTTTAAAAAAAAAAATTCATCCTGTTTTTTTGTTTTTCCGTTTTCCGACTGCATTTGAAAAATAAAGATTGCTTCATTTAAAAGCAATTACAGACATAGGGCTCAATTCTGATGCGGTTAGGAAATCATCCGGATCGAATCGGTTTGGAAATGGTTTCCAACCGACTCAGATCGGGAGAGTCTGACCGACTGAGTACGATGCATCCGGATGCTTCCAGATACAATTTGGTTGGATACCCATTGACTTCTATGGGAGCCTATGTTCCTAACCGCATCGTAATCTGGCCCTCGGTCAGGAAGACACATTCCTGATCCGGTTCGGAAGGAGCAAATGCTATTAGGAGGCCTTCCTAACCATATCGTAATTGGGCCCTAGGTGGGAATGCCTTCGTAACCGCATCAGAGTCAGGACCACAGTGATCTGCTGCCCCAGCAGACCACCGCCCTATGATGGCAGCAAAACACAGTGGATCACAATTTGCGATCTACCTTATTAATATTCATGAGCTAGGTCGAATTGCAAACCACTGCAATTCAGTATTTTGTGAACCAACAATTACCATAGGATTCACAAAAAGTGGGTTTGAAATTGTCCTCACTTTTTGTAAATTGTATCTTAGCACATCTGGCCCAAAATGCTCTCTTCCCAGCCTCCCAAGCACTTCCCAGTCAGTGAGAGTGTGCCAGCAGTTGCATTTCCCACTTCTACTGTTAGGCAAATCTCAGACTGACAGGTGAAAAGTAGATGTGTGAGGAATTCTTGTCACACCAATGCAATCTCACATAATTACAAAATTTTGCATTAGGCAGAATGTGCAAAATATTTACTATTTTGCTTATTAAGAATTTGGTGTGATTTTTGCCCACACAAGATTTGTTCAGATAAAAAATATCTTGCCAAGAGATATGTTCCATTATTCCTCTGAAACGAAACACACATATTTGAAGGAAAGTTCTCTGTGAGGAATATTTTATGACATACAAACAAACATTTTGTGGAAAAAATAGACAAACATAGTGTAATGTTAAATTCAAATCCGCTATGGAACACAGGTGGGGTCTCCATTCCCTGGAATATAGCGACAATGCCACCTAGAACCCAGCATCTTTAGTTAACCCCTTGGCCATGGTACTAATTCCGGCGCAGCGCTGAGGGGGTGGGGGGTGAGCGCGGCGCCGGCATGCTCGTGACGGAACCACGCTCCATGAGTCTCGGCGAGCTGTGCTCATGACGGAGTGGTTCCGTCACAACCCTGCCCACTCACTAATCAGTGCCACGTGAGCAGAGCGGCTGCAGCGTGACAGAACCATGCCGTCATGAGCACACGCCGCCCGTGGCTCATGACGGCGTGGTTCTGTCATGCGCAGGGAAGG